>NC_092372.1:144943031-145243031 GCF_030028105.1 Mobula birostris | reverse complement strand
CAACTTCATCTAATAGGGTTTGGAAAATATCATTTTTCAAAACAAAATTTTTAATCAATGATTTATTTTCCATGCCTACATGCAGTATTAATCATGGTTAGTTGTTATGCAAGAAATTTTACCTTGGGGGTGGATGACATGGTAACTTTGTATCAAATTTTGTAATACATGTTTACATTACATGTTGGCATATTTCTGATTAAACCAGTTGCCTAAAGTGAATTGAAAGCAGGAAACATTGTTATATATAGAAGAAAAAGCAATTTCCTGACTGACTTGATATAGTTACCCAGAACATTGACAGTTGTGATTAAGCAAATATTCATGAATATGTAATAAAAAAAATCCGCTTATGCAGTGTGCACAGATGTTATGATCAATGACTTTAAGTTCAAAGGAAACCTGTGCATTTGTCACTAATTCTATAGATTAAATTAAATGTTTTGGAAGTCTTTCAAAAAGAAAATTAAAAGAGAAGTACAGATTGTAGTAGCCTTTCAACTAAGGCACTGTTTGATAATAGAAATTGACTTTTGTAAATTAAAGTTTCATATAATCCTTCTCCACTGTTCAAATATAGCAAAATTATCAAGAAAGCCAAAGGACATTTCTGGACTGATGTATATTATTAATTGACAAAATAATTATCATAAATCTGGCTTGTGTTTACATTTATAAGTGAAAGTTATCAGTTTTTGAAAGAGGAGTTTGTTGTTCCTTTCTCAAAATGTTGAGTTGCTGCAGTATTTTAAGTCTTTCAAATGTTTTCTTTTCTCTCATCCAGGCTACTCTTGAACTGACTGCTTGAAAGTGTAAGAGATCAGTCCAGGATGAACCGCTCACCTTATTAATTTGTTTCCATTTCTGCGTTGTCACCTTTGTCTGCCCAATTCCTAGTTTAAGAGAATGCAATTTACCAGCTTTCATTATCCTTTTTCTATCTGAGCAACTAAGCATCACATAAATTCCCAAGGTGATCTTTATGGCTTTTTACAACATTATGACTAAGATTGGTAAAATTACCCATGTGGAGGACATTGGTTACTGATCCGTATACTACTGCTTTGTGATTTAATATGGTGAGAGTCTTTGGTGCAATGCTACCATATCTTTCTTGTACATGTTCATATTAAAATATGTAACAGACAGTCAATTTGTATGTGAGAGTATCAGATCAGTTAGTTTGAGAGTGTTTAGTTACGGACAGTATAAATGACAATTTCAGTAGGTGAGAGCAGAGGAGAACTTTTCCCCTAATATTCCATTCTAATGCTTTCCTGATGTACTTGTCATTTTTACCCTCTGTGAGCTTGAGTTGATCTATAGTTTTCTGCCTCATTCCATTCTTCCATTAATCCATATTTGCTGACCTATGTTTCCAAACCAATTAATGCAATCATGTAAATGTTGTTATCCTTGTTTTTCAAATACTTTCGTACTGTGAATGTCTGTAATGCTGCAATCTATTCCATCCTAAAACCTCTGAGAACTCCTTGAACTCTAATATATTGATTTGATTAGGGTGCTTAAAGTAATGGAACTCTGAGGAGGCAGTGATCATACCATGATAGAAATCACCATGCAGTTTGAAAGGGTGAAGATAAAGTCAGATGTATCAGTATTACATTGGAGTAAAGGGAATTACAGAGGCATGAGAGAGGACCTTGCCAAGCTGATTGGAAAAGGACACCTTCAGTGTTGTTGACAAAACAGCAATAGCTGGAGTTTCTGGGGCAATTCAGAAGGCACAGGAGCGATACATCCAAAGATGAGGAATTATTCTGAGACAACCATGCTGAGAAGGGAAGTTAAAGACAGCATAAAAGCACAAGAGAGGGCATATAATATTGCAAAAATTAGTGGGAAGTTAGAGGATTGGGAAGCATTTAAAAATCACCAGAAGGCAGCTTAAAAAACCAGGAGGAGACAAAAGATGAAATATGAAGGTAAGCTAGCCAATTATAGAAAACTAGTTTCTAGACATTTTTTCAGATATATAAAGATTAAAAGGGAGGTGAGAGTGGATTCCTTTCAAGACCTGATGAAGGGTCTCGGTCCAAATGTCAATTCTTTATTCCTCTCCATAGATGCTGCATGATCTGCTGACTTCCTCCAGCATTTTGTGTGTGTTACTCTAGATTTACAGCATCTACAGAATTTCTTGTGTCTTGATCACAATAACTGGACCAATCCAAACTATTACACTTTCATCAATATACTCACAAATCCTTATTGATCTAAGGTTGCACCAGCTGTGCTGCTAAGTGGTACATATTCTACAGTAACCTGTTCACTAATGCTCAATTTCAAGTTAGCCAGGACAATTTGTCTCAAGAGCAGCTCGCAGCTTTGACCCAGCTTTGAACACAGAAAAAAGAGCTGAATTCCTGAGATGTGTAAGTGTAAATTCTTTTGTTAGTAAGGCCACTATTTGATATCAAAGAGCCTTACTGAAACCGAAGGCACCAAGAATCTAAAGGAAAGCTCTTCCCCAGCTGGAGCTGTGCCAAGTACAGAGTGAAATGTTGGAAGTCAGTCCTTTAAGATGCAAGCCTTGGCTGAGGGCTTATTCAGTGCAATGTTTGGACCCAATTCCCTCCAGCTTCGTTCTTGATGAACTTTCTCCTCCATGTCAGAGGTTTATGTTACATGATATTCCATTTTGTTCTACCAAAATAATGAAGCTAAATGTGCACGATCTTCAAGAGCTGGGCAATATTCAGTCTTGAGTTGATAAAAGGCAAGTAAATTTCCAACAACAGAGTATCTATCTCCAACACAGTCATAGCCAGAGGTCCGTATTACACCACCAGGTTGCCATGACTGCAAGAGCCTCAGTGTTCTGTGCCAAATGGCTCAACTCTGGGGCATGTCTCAAGCGTTGAAGGACTGCTGTCCACTTGTCTGGACGAATGTAGCTCCAGTGTGATTCAAGAAGGTTAACTGTCTAGGATGAAGAAGCCTCCTTTGATTGGTACTGTAAATATTCATCACATTTACCATCTTAAATGCTCATTACCTTCACAATTGATTCTTGGTGGGTGGAGAGTAGACCACCTACAATGTCCACTTCAGCAACTAGCCTGAGCTGCTTTGGTGAAGTTTCTCAAACTCCCACCTCTCAGATGGATAGGAGTAGCAGGTGCATGGAAATGACACCTCCTACATACTTCCGTCCATGTTTCATGCTATCCTTACTTGGAAATATATCATCTGTATTGTCACTGATTCAAATGCTGGAACTCACTCATAACAGCACTGTACGAGTATATTCAGCACAAGGAATATAGTTCAAGAAATTTCTTCAACACCAGGATTAGTAAGGAAGAGTCTTAAGTCAAGCTTTACCTGGTTATCGCGTGCTATTAGCACATAGTCTGTTTTCCCTCCCTTCACCAGAAACCATCTGTGCAGACCCACCCCCCCTCCTCCTTTTATTTCCTCCTTTGTCTTGCTGTCAGTGTTTGAGAAACTGCATTTCTGTGAAGCACTATGGAATATTTTTCCACTTTTTGAGGTGCTACTTGAATGCAAGTTGTGTCTTTTATACCATTTCAACATGGAAAGTCATTATATATTCAACATGTTAAACCCATCAACAACCAAGCACCTACTAGGACCTCTGAATGCATTTCTTCTGGATCTGAGTTAGATAATTTTTACTTACATTATTTGTTGGAGGGGCATAATTAAAAAGCATCCAAATGATTGAGTGTTAGAAGAGTAAATGTACTTGATGAACAGTCACTTCCATCTCGCTAGACTAAAGAGGGGAAAACTAACTGATTTAGATATTCTTCAGGTTGGTTTCCACTCAACCCCAACAGTGATCATGAAGACCTGACATAATAAATGCTGCATCATTCGCACTATATAGCTCAGTGCTATTGCAAATCATTAATCTATTAGAGGAAGAGCTGCAGGTGGTATATTAATTTGTGTATTTCAAGTGAACATTCTGTCTGGCTATATAACATCCTTGCTGACCAAAGCAGATCTTGTAACCTTGGAAGTATTTAGTTACCAAAATGTTTTGCAAAATACTGTATAATATGTAGAATCTGTAATATGAAAACCATATTGTCATAGCACAGGGCTCAGCCGCACCTCCTTCCTGGCACAAAGTTTATGGCTATGCTGCCTGTTGCCCAGCAACCCCTGACCATAGTCCATTCCTGCTCATTCCAAAGCCTAAGGCACAAGATTGCAATGCTCTCCTGCCTGTATTTCTGAGCAACCCAGTCTCCTGGACCAGAACTCCAGTTCCGCTCCACGTCTCCTGACAGAGCCTTGGAACACAAATCTGTCATGTGCCTACTCCTGACCTGTCACCCAGCCATGAACCTTGGTTCAGATCAGGCTTATGTTTGCCTTATTTTCGATTTCGAAAATATGCAGCAGAACTTTTCGTGGGGGACAAAATTCCATGTTCTTTAGTTAAACCCTACCCTTCAGAAGTCTACACAAAATTAAAGAGCTGCTTTTCAAGGAGATGAAATTGAGTCATAGTGTCACATAGCACTGAAGCAAGGCCTTTAGCTCACCATGTCTGTTTTGGTCATCAGTTACCTATTCGGACTAATTCCATTTACCAGTGATCTTTTGCTTACATTGCCTTAGTGACTCACTGTGCGTTCAGGAGCTGCTTGTATGTTTAGAGAGTATCTGCCTCACCATCCTCTCAGACAGTGAATCTCTAATTTCGAGTATTGGGTGTTGCAATTCTGTAAAACCTTTTTTGCAGGGGGGAG
Source organism: Mobula birostris (assembly GCF_030028105.1). Lineage (NCBI taxonomy): Eukaryota > Metazoa > Chordata > Chondrichthyes > Myliobatiformes > Myliobatidae > Mobula > Mobula birostris. The sequence continues at coordinate 145,238,280 of NC_092372.1, read as the reverse complement.
ATTCTTGCTCTTTACCCATCCCTGTGGTTGCACATTGCTGCAGAACCTGCTTCTCTACAGGTATGGATCTGACACGTGGGGATAACACTATGGGTACTATTAAGCTGCTCCATCTGTTGTCAGTTACACATTTGGCTGCAATTGCCCCACAGTGATATCCCTGTTTCTGTCAAACGACAATGGGTAGCAACCTCCTGAATTGTATTCTACTGTGGACTCGTTTGACAACTGCAGGATCGCAGTTTGAAAGTAAGTTACCTGGCATGTTTTTTTTAATTACCTTCAGAATTGGTGTGTAGGTAGTGTTTTGGTTAATGTTAGTTCCATTTTATTTCAAATTTTATCAACGAGCTAGAAAAGGAGGGAAGGAAAATGACAAATTTTTACTGAGGATTTTTTCTGCAGTTGGTTGGGTGATCTGTAAAGAGATGGTGTCAGAAGAATGGTTTTGCTGTTTGAGCTGAAGGAAGCATGATATTACTGCTGCTGGCAGCTGCCAACAGTCACTTGAAGCATTCACACATTTAAATCTTACACTAGAGTTACGTGCAGGAAGTAGATGCTCCACGGTGGTTTGCTGTGTTAACATGACAGCATAACAAACAGCTGCTGGACAGAACCATCCACCTGTTATATAACTTTTTGGGGAATAACAGCAAGCTGCAACACATGAAATGATATCAGGAAGCCAGCAGGAATATTAATGATCTATCCTGAGTAGCATCCAGTACCTTTGACCATTGACTTAATTGCAAAACATCTGAAAAATAATTGGAAAAATGCATGTTCTACGTCCTGCCAATTTCTCCATCACGGTTGCAAGTACATTTCTACAACTGGCACCGCATCTTTCAGAAGGTCTGGGTCAAAGTTGGAACAGTGAAACAAACGGAAGCTGAAGTATCCCAGTAGATGTTCACCCTTCTCTCCTGTGTTCCAAATGATAGAAAGCAGCTGACGTTTGAAAATTACCCTCCATCCCCACTTCCTCCCCTCCCATGTGAAGCAGTAAATTATTGTGGCTTATTAATAAACTAGTAGGTCCCAAATGACCCCAGCACAGTATTGCCAATGCCATTACAATGAATGGAATATTGTTGCCCTTTAAGAGTACAATTACACAGAATAACAGACTGTTGTTTCTATTCAGGCAATTGTAAGATTTGTCAAGCTTAAATAATGAACATATATTAGCAAAGTTTCTTAAAAATTGAAATAAATCTAAGCAATCATGAATAACTACCTTTTTCAGCTGTAGTACTTTGGTAACTTTTACAAGGCAGTAATTTAAGAAAATCCAATTCCATAATTGGAAAATTTACATGAAAGACTTGTTATTATTGGACTCTATGACCTGAACACTCTTCTCTGATGTTTGGAAAGTTTAATAGAGGAGTTGATTTTTTTTTTCTGGAAATACTGGAATGCTTCTTATGCAAGGGCCACATCAGTTTAGCTTTAAATGTTCAGGAACTTTGGGATAGTGGGAAATAAAGGAATATTCATAAAATGGTTCAGAAATAGAATGGGAAGTTGTAAAAGGCAATTCCCAAATTCTGAGAATCTGTTCGATTAGTGGATACAACCAATACTGGATGAGATGTGCGTTCATGTTGATAGATGATATGTTTGCTGATGTGGATGGATGCACAGTCCTGTCACTTACTGTGCATGCATTAGTGTTAGTCTTCCAGTCTCTTAGACACAAAGGTTTACGTGGTTAAGAAGTTATTACCCACTGCATCATCTTGTGACACAAAGTCTTCCTTTGTTTAGTGATATTCTGGATATTTCTTTTAATGCACATGTATGGGTAAATATTTATATTCATTGATTACTGTCAGCCATTTGAGTTCTGCTATTGAATATTAAATTGAAGTAGCAATGAATTCTTGACATATACTCGAAATTATACGTACTGTATGTCTATTTGTTCCTGAAAGTGGCTTTGTTGAAAAAAATGTAAATATGGTTCAGTCCTGTCATATGTTTGTAATATATTGGAGAGTAATTTATGAAGAAATGTATAATGTGCTAATTTTAACCTTAAAGTATGAATACTGTTATGAATTAGCATTCTGATGTCTCTATTGAGCTAATAAATTGGTTTGTTTCACATTATGAATCACAATACCTGTGCTGCTTTTATTAATATAAAAAAGTTATCTTGTTCTTATTCCAATGTTACCCCTTAGATATTACTGCTAAACAAAGTTTTAAATCTCATTTCCAGATGAAATAAAAGTAAAAACAGAATCAGATAAAATATATGAATATTAAATATTTCAAATGTTGTTATCTTTGATTTATGTCAGTTTACTTTTTACAGTATTTTTATTTGCATATAGAAACTTAAGGCTTTCACTGCATTGATACGTGAAGAAATCACTGTGTGAGGATTAGGCAACCTTACATTTGCCATACACATATTTGTGTGAGTGAGGAACTTTTCAATTTCAAAAAATATTAAAGTTATTGCAAAGCATACAAAACAACATCAATTTATCTAACTTCCTGTATTTTTGCCCCCCCCCCCACCCCGGCTCTAATATTTTATTCCCGTTCTGACTCCACTCTTCTCCTCAGCTGCTCATCATCTCCACTGGTTTCTCCCTTCTTTTCTCCCATAGTCCACTATCCACTATCAGATTTCTTCTTTAGCCCTTTACCTCTTCCACTTATCACCTCACATCTTACTTCATCCATCCTCAGCCATTGACGCTGCATGACCTGCTGAGTTCCTCCAGCATTTTGTGTGTGTTGCTCTGGATTTCCAGCACCTTCAGAAACCTTTGTGTTTACAGCTCATTGCAATAACATGTTTAAAGCTTCTGAAGTTACTTGGCTCTGTTCATGGGATACTCAGGAAAATGAAGATTTACTACAACAAGCAGATTTTATTAGGTTTTTTTTCACCATAACGCTTTAGCTCCACAAGCCAAAATAAGGGAGCATGTCAGTAGGGAAGTAGAATTGCCAAAAACATGAGTAGTGTATAGAATCATTTCCTTTCCTTTTTTTGGTTACGTAAGCATTAATTTTCAAAGCATGCATGCATTAGGATAGCAACAAATTCCAACCTACCTAACTCTTGTTATTACTCTACATTACTGCAACTGTATCATCGTATGAATTCTATTTTTAGAACTAATTTTAATCTAGCAACCAAAAAAAAGTTCTTGGTTTTATACCCTGCCTAGTGGTAGTCACAGGTAAGTTCTGTGCTTTCAACTTGAAGACTCATTAGTTAAAATACCAACCTCCCCACCAACCCTCCTTGTGCACCTTTGTTTTGAGCTACATCGAGAGCAGGCAACCTCTGATTATATATTCCCATACTGTTGCTCATAGCATATATTTCCCATCAAGTTTTGGATGCATGATTTATTAGAAACAGCATGGCCATGTAGACAAGCCACATCTTGAAACCTATTCTCTGCAATCCTGTCATTCATCTGTGAGAAATAAGAGTGCTGTGGTGTAGAAAACCATTGAAAATGCTCCCTGTATTCTCCATTACCAATCTTTTCTGTACTTTTTAACATCTTGATTTTCATTAACATCTGATTTTTCACCATCTATTTTGACCTGAATGTCTGCTGTGCTCCGCAAGGCAACAATTGTGAGATGGGCTTATCTTTTATGATGAGGAGCCTGCTGAGTAATACCACTGCTTTCACATTGTAAGTGCGTTTTAAACCTTTTTGCATTGATTCAGAAATGATGGGATGAACACAGCTTTTAAATGGTTCTGAAGGCTATGTTTTTCTGTTTTACTAAAACTGCTGGGCTAGAGATCAAGGAAGCGAATTTTAGGGTATTAGTTGGGTGCCAGTCAACAGGCTGCCTTGATCTCATGACTGGAATCAGAGTTTCAGTTGTCCAGGTAAGTAGAGAGTATTCCATTACACTTGTGAGTTGTGCTGTGTAGATGATGGAAAGGCGTGGGGAAAATTGAAGATGAGTCGCTAATTGCATTTACTCGGTCTCTGATCTTTTCTGGGGGGAATCTGATCAGGTTTTTCCATTAAACTGTGCAGGATCACTCCCAAACCATAGCTGATTTATCCTACAACTCCTCTCCTCTCTCCCACCCTTCATCTTTCCCATTTTGTCACTGTTTTCAAGTGTCCATATGGCCTCTGTTTCACCACCATGGCTTTCCCCAATACTACCACCCTTCAAGACTTTGCTACTCCTCCATTTCGAGGTACTCTGTGCATTCACCGTTCTCACTACCTACACTCTGCCAAGTTTGTCTCTACCTTCATCTGCTTTGTATCCAGACCAAAATACACTCCCTAAACTTTCTGCCATCTGATCTCTTCAGAACAATGAAGCTGTTTTTCATTTTTTTCTGATTGTGTTTCCTTCAATTGACTTATTTTCCTGTATCGTTACTGTAATTGTCCTGAGGTATGCAGCTCACATTCCTATGCTCTTGAGTGAAATGATGGTGAATGTTTTCAAGTAATTACCCAAATTAAATTCAATTATTTAAAATAAAAACTGCTCAATATTGATATTGATCATAATCACAATGCTGACATTACATTAAAGCAAATTTGTAAGTTACATTTTTAATTGTTGCAGACTGTTATGATAGTCTTCTGCAATAGTATTACACTCTGGTTTACAGCCAAAACTGACGATGTGTTAGGCTGATTTCAAGTCAAGTACACGACAAGCCTACTTCAATAACCCTGCCTTTATGTAAATAGGATGAGCAGCACAGTCTGCTGTGGGATGAAAGCTGCTGTTTTAATTCCAGTCAATGGCGAATAAAAGTATTTATTCTTTTTCCAAGGATTACAGTGTACTTTTTTTCTTCTGATACTTCTCTCCCCCCCCCCCCCGCCCAATTTTTCCATTCTCCATTTTGGCTTCCCTCTTGCCTTTCTCTTATCCACCTGCCCATGGCCTCACCGTGGTCCACTGCCGCCTCCCCTTTCTCCCATGGTCCCCTCTCCTCGCCTATCGGATTCCTCCTTTTTCAGACCTTTACCTTTTCCACCTATTACCTCCCAGTTTCTCACTTCATCTCCCCTCCCCCATCCACTAATCTTCTCCTCTACCTGGCTTCACCTATCACCTTTTAGCTTAGAGTCATAGAAAAGTACAGCACAGAAACAGGCCTTTTGGCCCATCTAGTTCATGCTTAACCAGTTAAATAGCCCAGTTGTATCAACCTCCACCTGGACCATAGCCCTCCATGCCCCTACTGTCTATGTACATATCCAAACTTATCTTAAATGCTGAAATTGTGCTCATGTGCACCATTTAGGCTGGCAGCTCGTTCCACACTCTCACAACCTTCTGAGTGAAGAAGTTTCCCTTCATATTCCCCTTAAGATTTTCACCTTTCACCCTTAGCCCATGACCTCCCGCTGTAGTCCCACCCAACCTCAGTAGAAATAGCCTGTTTGCGTTTACCTTGTGTATACACCTCATAATTTTTCATACCCCTATCAAATCTCCCCTCAGAGTTCGATGTTCCAAGGAATAAGGTCGTAACCTGTTTGATCTTTCCTTGTAACTCAGAACCTCCAGTCCCAGAAACATCCTTGTAAACTTTTTTCTGTACTCTTTCAATCTTAGTTACATCTATCCTGTAGGTAGGTGACCGGAATTGCATATTATACTCAAAATTAGGTTTCACAAACATCTTATTCAGTTTCAACATAATATCCCATCTCCTGTACTCAGCAGTTTGATTTATGAAGGCCAATGTGCTAAAAGCTTTCTTTACAACCCTATCTCCGTGTGTTGCCACTTTCAATGAATCATGGAGCTATATTCCCAAACCCCTTTATAATATTGCGATCCTCAGTGCCCTGTTGTTCACTCTGTTACAACTACCCTGGTTGGTCTTACTGAAGAGCAACACATCACACTTGTCTGCATTAAGTTCCATCTGCCATTTTTCAGCCCATTTTTCCAGCTGGTTTACATCCTGCTGCAAGCTCTGATAGTCTTCCTTGCTTTCCACTACACCCCCAGTCTTGGTGTCATCTGCAAATCTGCTGATCCAGATATCTACATTGTCATTCAGATCATTGATATAAATGACAAACAAAAGACCCAGTACCGATCCCTTCAGCACTCCATCAGTCACAGGCCTCCAGTCAGAGAGGCAACCATCTGCTACCACTCTCTGGCTTCTCCCACAGAACCAATATCTAATCCAATTTATTACTTCATCTTGAATACCAAGCAACTGAACCTTCCTGACCAACCTCTCATGCGGGACCTTGTCAAATGCCTTGCTAAAGTCCATGTACATAGCATCTACTGCCTTGCTGTCATCGACTTCCTCAAAACCCTATAAGTTTGGTTAGACATGGCCTACCCTGCACCAAGCCATGCTGACTATCCCTAATCAGTGTGTGTCTCTCCAAATACTCTATCCAAAAGCTAGTACGCCTTCACCTCCAACAACCTTCTTAATGTGGCTTCTTCCCCTTTCCTTTCCAGTGCTGATGAAGGGTCTCTGCCTGAAACAGGGACTCTATTCCTCTCCATAGATGCTGCCTGACCTTCTGAGTTTCTCCAGCATTTTGTGTGTGTTACTTTTACTCGCATTGTATTTAACAACTATAGAGAATGCTTATGTAAATGGGATTAGAATTCGTTTTAGGGAAGATTAATGGGGAACTGGAAGACTGCGTTAACATGATGGACACCTTTGTCTTCTATGTGAAGATCAAGTTCAAGTTTAATTGTTGTTCAACCATACATGAATACCCATGAATACAGCCAAACGAAACAGTGTTACTCAGGGGCCAAGGTGTAAAACACAGTACCCAACCCACGGTTATCCACAGCTCAAGGCACACATAGCACATGTAAGACAGCAGTAAAATGCTGTCATACACAAAAAAATATATAGTCCAAGTCCCTGGGTCCATGAATAGTGCAGCACTCTGCAGTGGAACACCATACTACTTGTTATCTGCCAACGGAATAATGGAGGGCAGCACCAACTCTAGCATGGACACCACACCAAACCGTCTCCGGTGCAGCGCACCTGCTCTGGCTCTCTCCTGGGTGTCAACAAACAGTCGACATTGCAGTTTGAGACCTAGTCACGCTATGACTATGACTATATTTCCATATGTCATAAGGAAATATGGAAACATCATGGTTCACGTGTACTGTTCTGATTCAGTGCTGACCTGATTTTATTTCTCAAGAGCAGCACAGTCGCACAAGAAGTCGAGTTGATAGTTCACAACTTCAGTGGCCATGTTCAACCTTGACCTCCAGTGCAGTCTGGGTAGAGTATCTGCGTAGGTTCTCCTGAGTGCTCTAGTTTCCTGTTACCTTCAAAGACAAGAAGGTTGGTGGTTAATTGGCTGCTGTAAATTGCCCCGAGAATGTAGGTGAACAGTAGAATCTTGTGGGGGTTGTGGGAATGTGGAGAGAATAGGGAAAGTGAGGTTACTGTGAATGGGTGCTTGAAGACTAGTATGAACTCAAATTCCAGTTTAATTATCATTCCACTATACATGAGTAGAGGCAAATGAAAGGGTATCCCTCCAGTCTGAGGTACAGAACATAACCAATAACACAAATAGCTCATATGGTTATGATTTCAGGAAAACATACAGTCTTTGTAACATACTCTGTGGTATATGACTGATTCTAAGATTGAGCACTTCATTTTGGACAATTTGATTTGTTGTGCCTAATACTGATTTATTTTGCATTCAGTGCTGGCTTAATCTGTGCGCAGAATTTAAAATGGCTTGATTAATAAAGAAAACTGAACCTACACCTGTAACCAAAAACACGTTTGCACATGGAGTGTGAGAAAGCAACCATAATTGGCAGCATACTTCTAAAAGAAATAAACATGTAGTTGAGAGCAGTTTCACTTTTCATGCCAGAATGCTTGCTTTCAAATGATGTTTTGGACTAGAGTTTGTATTGGACAAATATTCAAATGTTAGCAAGATGCATAGAACAACAATTTGTATTTATCTGGTGCCCTTTAACATAGTAAATTGTTCAGAAACTGGACAAGGAGTGCACACAAATTGGACCCGTCTTTCCTCATAAAGGATATGAAAAAGTATATTAAACAATAATGTCTACAGCATTCCATCACCTAGTAGTTCCAGTTGTATTTTTATATTTATGTTGAGAATGTACTGTGTATTTATTGATTTCTCCAGTGTTAAATATTCATTGCTTCATTTGGCATTTTTTATGACCGTGAATGTGGGTAAGCATAAGCAGCCTGATTGTCATGAGTAAAGCAGTGAAGGATGAAATGGTATTGATTTATGTTGCTTGCCATGAAAGAGACTGCAGATGACAATGCAGCAGTGGTGGAGCTTGCCATACAGATCTTGTGTGGGTTGGAAGTGTCTTTGACTGTCCTACAGTAAGAGAGAGAATAAGGTCCAAAAGGCCCATGTGTCCTCCGTCTGCCTCCGATGTGCATACATTTTTCAGACTGTTAGTTTTCAGTCTCATTCAGGCATTGCACTGCAACCATAGCTATAAATTATTGAAAGAAGCGTTATGTATTATGGTCCCTAGAGGTGCATGTTAAGTAGTGAAACAAGATGTTTAGTGTGATAGCAAATTGAAGTCTCTGGAGAAATAATGAATATTACTCTGTTATCTTAATTAATTAAATTTGTTGAATAGCGATTTTTACACTCTAAATATCATGCACTCACTCAAAAGAACTGCTTGAAATTTTTGCCTTTTTGCTTGGTCAACAAAAATAATTATTCGGTCAGAAACTATGCTTTTATCCTTTATAAAAAGGCAGAATGAGTAATCTTTTAGAAACATCTTTGGGTTTCCTCATGCAGCCCCATTGTGGCTCAAGATCTGGGAGGACAAACCAGGGTAGAAAATAACACGGTGAACAGTAGGGCTCTGAGAAGTTTGGAAGAACAGAGGGATCTGGGAGTACAGATCCATAATTCCTTGAGAGTGGTGTCACAGTTAGATAGGGTCATGAAGAAGGCGTTTGGCACATTAGCCTTCATAAATCACAGTATTAAGTACAGGAGTTTAGATGTTATGTTCATGTTGATGAGGCCAAATTTGGAGTATTGTATGTAGTTCTAGTCATCCACCCTCAGGAAAGATACCAATAAGACTGAAAAAGTCCGGAGAAAATTTACAAGGATGTTGCCAGGACTTGAGGACCTGAGTGATAAAGAAAAGGGTGAATAGGTTAGGACTTTAGACCCCAGAGCATAGGAGAATAGGGGAGATTTGGTAGAGTTATACAAGATGATGAAGTATATAGCTAGCATTAATGCAAGCAGGTTTTTTCCCCAATAAGGTTGGGTGAGACTGGAACTGGAGGTTATAGGTTAAGGATGAAAGGCGTGAAATATTTAAGGGGAACTTGAGGGGGAAATTCTTCACTCAGAGCATGTTGCAAATGTGGAATGAGCTACCAGTGGAGGGTGGTGGATGTGGAATCAATTGCAACATTTACGAAGTTTGGATGGGAGGTGTATTGGAGAGATATGGTATAGGTGCGGGTCAGTGGGTCTAGGCAGAATGTCAGTTCAGCTTGGACAAGATGAGCTGAAGGGTTTGCTCCTGTGCTGTAGAGCTTTATGATTCTAAGTGGATTTCATATCCGGTGTTTTGTTCTTAAACTTGGCAGCATTTACATTTACACTTGAAATATTTGACAGTTAACCCTAACTTTCTACAATCTGTCAAGTTTGGAGGTTAATCTCATGATAACCTTGTGGTTTTGTGCATCATTAACACCCCTTTTGAGCTTCACCTGTTCCTATGCAAAAAATGGGTTTTATAACACTTTATTGGGGGAAAAAACCATAATTTTGTGATTGAACACCATTACACAATTAATTTTTGGGTTTCTTAGTTGAACCAATTTCTTCCTTTACAAGCTGAAATCTTTCAGTGACCTCTTCCTTTGCATTTGCAGACAGTGGGAGTAACTCACCCCTCCCCAAATATGCTTCATCACCCAAACCAAACAACAGCTACATGTTCAAACGAGAACCCCCAGAGGGATGCGAGAAAGTGAAAGTCTTTGAGGAAATATCGTAAGTGTTTTTGAATAATTTTCCTTTAAAAATTAGTAAATTGAGAAATGACTGAAATGCACATTAGATGAATAGATTAATGAAACAAATACCATAGCGTCCTTGGTTGTTTGGGTTCTGTATTTGAATGTATAATAGGAAGTTTCATTATTAAACATGATGACTTTAAAATGTATTTTATGTACGATGGTATCACATTTTGAAACACATTCTTTTCTGTCAAGGGATAGAACTCCATTGCTAATGAGAGAGTCTCTGAGTGCATTTTAAAATTAAAATAAGCTATTGCAGTAGTCCAGTTAAAAATAATGTACTGTTCTTTTGATTGTGAATGATTTGAAGCACAAGACCGATAAATAGTATGTAAGCTAGAGAGAAAGTTAATGTTCTTTTTAATATTATCAACTAGAGTTAACTTTAACTTAAGTATAGAACATAGAATAATACAGCACAGTACAGGCCCTTTGGCCCACAATGTTGTGCCGACCCTCAAACCCTGCCTCCCATATAAGCCCCCACCTTAAATTCCTCCATGTACCTGTCTAGTAGTCTCTCAAACTTCACTAGTGTATCTGCCTCCACCACTGACTCAGGCAGTGCATTCCACGCACCAACCACTCTCTGAGTAAGAAACCTTCCTCTAATATCCCCCTTGAACTTCCCACCCCTTACCTTAAAGCCATGTCCTCTTGTATTGAGCAGTGGTGCCCTGGGGAAGAGGTGCTAGCTATCCACTCTATCTATTTCCCTTATTATCTTGTACACCTCTATCATGTCTCCTCTCATCCTCCTTCTCTCCAAAGAGTAAAGCCCTAGCTCCCTTAATCTCTGATCATAATGCATACTCTCTAAACCAGGCAGCATTCTGGTAAATCTGCTCTGTACCCTTTCCAATGCTTCCACATCCTTCCTATAGTGAGGCGACCAGAACTGGACATAGTGCTCCAAGTGTGGCCTAACCAGAGTTTTATATAGCTGCATCATTACATCATGACTCTTAAACTCTATCCCTCGACTTATGAAAGCTAACACCCCATAAGCTTTCTTAACTACCCTATCCACCTGTGAGGCAACTTTCAGGGATCTGTGGACATGTATCCCCAGATCCCTCTGCTCCTCCACACTACCAAGTATCCTGCCATTTACTTTGTACTCTGCCTTGGAGTTTGTCCTTCCAAAGTGTACCACCTCACACTTCTCTGGGTTGAACTCCATCTGCCACTTCTCAGCCCACTTCTGCATCCTATCAATGTGCCTCTGCAATCTTTGACAATCCTCTACACTACTTACAACACCACCAACCTTTATGTTATCTGCAAACTTGCCAACCCACCCTTCTACCCCCGACGTCCAGGTCGTTAATAAAAATCACGAAAAGTAGAGGTCCCAGAACATATCCTTGTGGGACACCACTAGTCACAATCCTCCAATCAGAATGTACTCCCTCCACCACGACCCACTTGCCTTCTGCAGGCAAGCCAATTCTGAATCCACCTGGCCAAATTTCCCTGGATCCCGTGCCTTCTAACTTTCTGAATAAGCCTACCATCTGGAACCTTGTCAAATGCCTTACTAAAATCCACATAGATCACATCCACTGCACTACCCTCATCTATATGCCTGGTCACCTCCTCAAAGAACTCTATCAGGCTTGTTAGACACGATCTGCCCTTCACAAAGCCATGCTGACTGTCCCTGATCAGACCATGATTCTCTAAATGCCCATAGATCCTATCTCTAAGAATCTTTTCCAACAGCTTTCCCATCACAGACGTAAGGCTCACTGGTCTATAATTACCCGGACTATCCCTACTACTTTTTTTGAACAAGGGGACAACATTCGCCTCCCTTCAATCCTCCAGTACCATTCCTGTAGACAACGAGGACATAAAGATCCTAGCCAGAGGCTCAGCAATCTCTTCCCTTGCCTCGTGGAACAGCCTGGGGAATATTCCATCAGGCCCCGGGGACTTATCCGTCCTAATGTTTTTTAACAACTCCAACACCTCCTCTCCCTTAATATCAACATGCTCCAGAACATCAACCTCACTCATATTGTCCTCACCATCATCAAGTTCCCTGTCATTGGTGAATACCGAAGAGAAGTATTCATTGAGGACTAAGTCACTTCCACAGCCTCCAGGCATATCTTCCCACCTTTATCTCTAATCGGTCCTACCTTCACTCCTGTCATTCTTTTTTTCTTAACATAATTGAAGAATGCCTTGGGGTTTTCCTTTATCCTTCTCGCCAAGGCCTTCTCATGCCCCCTTCTTGCTCTTCTCAGCCCCTTCTTAAGCTCCTTTCTTGCTTCCCTATATTCCTCAATAGACCCATCTGATGATACCATCAAAGGTTATGTTCCACCTGGTATTTTTTTAAGTCAGTTATTATGAGTGGCTAAGTACAGTCATAGTTTGAATAAATACTTGCAGAGAGGCAGGGTGGGTACAGGCATGCAGAAGGCAACAAAATCCCAGAGTCAAAAAGATCTTGATGTATTTGCCGTAAGCCATATTCAGAATCAGATTCAGAATCACAATATTATCACTGGCATATGCTGTGAAAATTGTTGTTTTGCAGCAGCAGTACATTGCAATATATAATGAAAATTGTGAGTTATAGTAAGAAGTATAGAGTAGTGAGGTAGTATTCATTGGTTCAATGTCCATTCAGAAATCAGATGGCAGAGGGTAAGAAGCTGTTCCTGAATCGTTATGTGTGTGCCTTCAACTCCTGTACCTCCTCCCTGATGATAGCAATGAAAGAGGGCATGTCCTGGGTAATGGGGGTTCTTAATGATAGAAGACATCTTTTTAAGTATTTCGCCTTGAAGATGTTCTGGATGCTGGGGAGGCTGGTGCCTATGATGGAGCTGACTGAGTTCATAACTTTCTGCAAATTATTTTGATCCTGTGTAGTGCCCCCCGCCATACCAGACGGTGATGCTCTCCGTGGTATATCTGTGGAAAATTGCGAGTGTAGTTGATGACATACCAAATCTTCTCAAACTCGTAAGGAAATATAGCTGCTGTCATGCCTTCCTTGTAACTGCATCAATCTGTTGGGCCCAGGATGGATCCTCAGAGATGTTGGCACTCAGGAATTTAAAATTACTTACTCTTTCTACTTCCGATCCCTCTGTGAGACTGGTGTGTGTTCCCTCGCCTTACCCTTTCTGAAGTCCACAAACAGTTCTTTGGTCTTACTGATGTTAAGTGCAAGGTTGTTGCTGTAACACAACAAGCTGATATATCCAGCCTTCGCACCATGCTTCCCAGCTCACCCACCCCACTTCCCCACCAACAATCCCTACTAGCAGTAGTTAAATTGAGGGAACTATGGCGATAGAATATATTAGGTTCTTCAGTGGGTGGAAATCTGGGGCACAACAGTGAGAAGAGGCTACGATCAGAACAGATATATTTCTGCTGAAGAGTAGTTGTGGATGGGACAGCACAATAAGCATTAGTGTTAATTTCCCTCCACTGTGTGTTGTTGGAACATATATTTTTTTTTACCATGGGAAAAGCTGGAGCAGAAACTGTTTTCATTCGTGGGATGTGGAGATTGCATTTATCGGTCATCCCAAATTGTCTTTCACACGTGAGCTAGTATATACTAATAAAGATTTTATCGAAGTGTGAAGGGATTCGTACAGTGCTTTTGGCTCAGGAGTTCTTGGTTTTTGAACTAAAACCTTGAAAGAAAGATGCATATTTCTTGGTCAGCCTGGTGTTTGACATGAAGGGCAGCTTGCAAATAGTCATGTTCCCGTGCATGGATACCAAAGTCTTTCAATCCCAGTGTGGTTTACCAAAGGAAGAGCATTGAATCTTTTAAGGGCACATTGGATAAATATTTCAAAACAAGGAAATAAGATGAGGCTTTTCATTCTAGAATGAAGGAGCTTCCCTTTCTCAACCATTAGCGCTGCCCTCAACTGCATCTCTTCCATTTCACGCACATCTTCTATTAACCCATCCTCCCGTCACGCTATCAGGGATAGAGTTCCTCCTTGTCCTCACCTACCACCCCACCAGCCTCTGTGTCCAGCATATAATCCTCCGAAACTTCCGCTACCTCCCACTGGATCCCACCACCTAAGACATCTTTCCCTCCACCGCCCCTCCACTTTCTGCTTTCCGCAGGGATTGCTTCCTATGCGACTCCCTTGTCCATCAGTCCCTCCCTACTGTTCTCGCTCCTGGCACTTACCCTTGCAAGCAGAACAAGTGCTTCACCTGCCCCTACACCTCCTCTCTCACTACCATTTGGGGCCTCAGGCAGCCCTTCCAGATGAGGCAACACTTCACTTGTGAGCCTGTTGGGGGTCATATACTGTGTTCAGTCCTCCCAGTATGGTCGCCTGTATATTAGCGAGACCCCATGTAGATTGGGAGACCGCTTCGCCGAGCATCTATACTCAGTCCGCCAGAACAAGTGGGATCTCCCAGTGGCCACCCATTTTAATTCCACTTCCCATTCCCATTCCAATATATCCATCCATGTCCTCTTCCACTGTCGTGATGAGGCCACATTTAGGTTGGAGAAACGGCACCTTATATTCGCTTTTGGTAGCCTCCAACCTGATGGCATGAACACTGGTTTCTCAAACTTCCAGTAATGCCTCCAACGCCCTCTGCCCTCCACCATCTCCCATCCCCTTGTCCCCCTTTCATATTATCTCCTTGCCCACTCATTGCCTCCCTCCAGTGCTCTTCCCCCTGCCCCCTTTCTTCTTTCTTCCATAGCCTTCTGTCTCTTTCACCAATCAACTTCCTAGCTCTTTGCTTCATCCCTCTTCTAAGTTTTACCTATCGCCTAGCGTTTCTCTCTCTCCTCCCCCCACCTTTCAAATCTACTCAGCTTTTTTTCTCCAGTCCTGCTGAAGGGTTTTGGCCTGAAATGTCGAATGCACTTTTTTCCCTAGATGCTGACTGGCCCGCTGAGTTTTTCCAGCATTTTGTGTGTGTTGCTCGGATTTCCAGCATCTGCAAATTTTCTCTTGTTTGTGAAATAAGAGAGTGCTTAATGGGTTTGAATTGGATTTTGAATAGATTTGAATTGCTTTAGCAGAATGTTAGTGCTAAGGCAGCAGATGGAATGACGCCGTCCAACACGTACATATTCTTAAGGTAGAGGAGAAAGATTTAAACAGGACCTGAGGGGCAATCCTTTTACACAGGGTGATGAGTATATGGAACAAACTACCAGTGGAAATGGTTAAGGCAGGTACAATAACAACATTTATAATTTTCAGAGGAATGTTAGCAAAATGAGATTAACAGACGGACATCTTGGTCCATATATCAGAGTAAGAAGGAGCCTTCTTATTCTGACTTCTCCCCTTCCTTTCCAGTCCTGATGAAGGGTCTCGACCTTAAAAGTGGACTGTTTATTCTTTTCCATAGATGCTTCCTGGCCTGTTGAGTTCCTCCAGCATTTTGTGTGTATTTCTTTGGATTCCAACGTCTGCAAATTTTCTCAAGTCAGTGTCGAACAGTGGGGTTATGTTAATTGGGCCTGCATCAAACCAGACAATACTGGCTAAGTTATTTAGCTCAAGGAAACTCACAGACCAGACTGATGCTGTCACTAAGCACATCAAATAGCTCATCTATCAATAGTTGGGAGATCTGCGTACTCAAAGAGTCAGCCATCACGGCATTAATTTTGGGTGTTTGGGATCTCTCTCTCCAGAAGCATTTAGACCATCTATATGAAGTCACCAAGTAGCACAAATAAAAAAGCAGTATAAATACTCAAGAGTAGTCAGTCTTTTTAGGAATGGACAAAGAATGATAAGATGAATGACAGGAACACAGGGTGACCACAATGCATTCCTCCGCCTTCAATTTCTACGACAGACGACTCGTTTGTTTATAACCCACTGATAAGTCTTTTCAGCTTATCAGAATTGTTCTGGAAATCCTTTGTGCTTTATAAATTATTCGTAATTTGGAAATCTTTTATAAGATAGAATTCCTCTGAGTTTTAAACATGTTTTAAGAAGCTTATCTAAATTTAAACATGTATCACTAAAAATAAATGAACTGCGTTTAACCTACTTCATTACCTGGAAGTTTCCCCTCTTTGGTGGGGGGGAGGGGGAAAGACCCAAATAGTGGTTAAACTTGCTGTGGAGGATAAACTGGGAAGAAATCTAGCCTTTGAAGAGTAGGTGGTTATAGAATAAACTCCCTTTAATGAGGGTACCCCCTAGCTACAGTGGCATGCAAAAGTTTGGGCAGCCCTGGTCAAAATTTCTGTTACTGTGAATAGCTAAGCGAGTAAAAGGTGACCTGATTTCCAAAAGACATGAAGTTAAAGATGACACATTTCTTTAATATTTTAAGCAAGATTACTTTTTTTATTTCCATCTTTTACAGTTTCAAAATAACAAAAAAGGAAAAGGGCCCGAAGCAAATGTTTGGGCACCCTGCTTTGTCAGTACTTAGTACCACCCCCTTTGACAAGTATCACAGTTTGTAAACGCTTTCAGTAGCCAGTTAAGAGTCTTTCAATTCTTGTTTGGGGGATTTTTGCCCATTCTTCCTTGCCAAGGGCTTCTAGTTCTGTGAGATTCTTGGGCTGTCTTGCACGCACTGCTCTTTTGAGGTCTATCCACAGATTTTCGATGATGTTTAGGTTGGGGGACTGTGAGGGCCATGGCAAAACCTTCAGCTTGCACCTCTTGAGGTAGTCCATTGTGGAATTCAAGGTGTGTTTAGGATCATTATCCTGTTGTAGAAGCCATCCTCTTTTCAGCTTCAGCTTTTTTTTTTCACAGACGGTGTGATGTTTGCTTCCAGAATTTGCTGGTATTTAATTGAATTCTTTCTTCCCTCTACCAGTGAAATGTTCACCGTGCCACTGGCTGCAACACGCTTTTGTATGTTTGGAGAAAAAAGATGCAGAATTTCATGAAAAGAACACTTCTCCAACTGTTAAGCACAGGGGTGGATCGATCATGCTTTGGCTTGTGTTGCAGTCAGTGGCACGGGGAACATTTCACTGGTAGAGGGAAGAATGAATTCTTTCTTTTCTTTTTCTTTTTAAATCTTTTTATTGAATAAGTATACAAAAAGGTAAGCCATATAGGCACTAATACACTGTTAGAATATAATAAAATTACAGGAGATATTAATACAAAAAAAATGATACAAACAATGTAATTTAAACATAATGTACCAAGGTAACATAATAGTATACTAATTTTTATATATATATATCAATAGAGAAAAGGAAAACCCCTCCCCCCCAAAAAAACCACCGTGCAACTAACTAAAAGCAAAGCAATGGGCTAACTTGAAACCAAACAGAGTTAAAAAACTTAAAATCACGTCCTCAATCCCGACCTCCATTAAAAACAGTAAAAAAAACAAGAAGGGTATATATTACATTAAATGAAAATATTGAATAAAAGATCTCCAGGTCTGTTCAAATTTAAATGAGGAGTCATAAAGATTGCTTCTAATTTTCTCCAAATTCAAGCATAATATCGTCTGAGAAAACCAAAAAAAGGTAGTTGGAGCATTAAGCTCTTTCCAATGTCGTAAGATACATCTTTTCGCCATTAAAGTAAGAAATGCAATCATTCTACGGGCTGAAGGAGAAAGATTACTGGAAATTTTAGGTAGTCCAAAGATAGCTGTAATAGGGTGAGGAGAGATATCTATATTCAATACCTTGGAGATAATATTAAAAATGTCTCTCCAAAAAGTTTCCAGAGTAGGACAAGGCCAAAACATATGAGTTAGAGAGGCTATCTGCCCCGGACATCTATCACAGAAAGGATTAATATGAGAATAAAAACGAGCTAATTTATCTTTGGACATATGTGCTCTATGAACAACTTTAAATTGAATTAGGGAATGTTTAGCACAGATAGAGGAAGTATTGACTAATTGTAAAATTTGCCCCCAGTCATCCACGGAAATAATAGATCCCAATTCTTGTTCCCAATCTGACCTAATCTTATCAAATGGAGCTTTCCTAAGTTTCATAATATTATAAATAATAGCCGATGCACCTTTCTGACATGGATTAAGGTTAATTATAGTATCTAAAATGTATGTAGGAGGAAGCATTGGAAAGGAAGAAAGTATAGTACTTAGGAAATTTCTAACTTGTAGATATCTAAAAAAATGTATTCTTGATAAATTATATTTATTAGATAATTGTTCAAAAGACATAAGGGAACCATCTAAAAATAAATCCAAAAACCGTGAAATACCCTTAGTCTTCCAAATTTGAAAAGCAAGATCCGTAAAAGAGGGAGGAAAAAATGTTACCTAAAATAGGAATTGCTAGCCCAAATTGGTTAAGATCAAAAAATTTTCTGAATTGAAACCAAATACGTAAGGTATATTTAACTATTGGGTTAGACACCTGTTTAAGGCGTTTCAAATCAAAAGGAAGAGAGGAACCTAAAATAGAGCCAAGTGTATAGCCCTGAACAGATTGTAATTCCAATGCTACCCATTTAGGAATGGATAGTATATCCTGGTCAAGTAACCAAAATTTCATATGTCAAATATTAATTGCCCAATAATAAAATCTAAAGTTAGGTAATGCTAAGCCTCCATCTCTCTTAGCTTTCTGTAAATGTATTTTACCCAGTCTCGGGTTTTTATTTTGCCAAATAAATGAAGAAATTTTGGAGTCAACTTTATCAAAAAAAGATTTTGGAACAAAAATTGGTAATGCCTGAAATATATATAAAAATTTTGGCAAAAAAAACCATCTTAACTGCATTAATACGATCAATCAAAGTTAAATATAAAGGAAACCATTTAGATGAAAGTTGAATAATATAGTCAATTAAGGGTAAAAAGTTAATCTTAAATAAATCTTTGTATTTACAAGTAATTTTAATCCCAAGATATGAAAAATAATTATTAATCAATTTAAATGGAAAGTTATGATATAAGGGAAGTTGTTTATTAATCGGGAAAAGTTCACTCTTACTAAGATTTAATTTATAACCTGAAAAAAGACCAAATTGTGCTAATAGCTCTAAAACAGCAGGGATGGATTTTTGGGGATTAGAAATATATAAAAGTAAGTCATCAGCATAGAGTGATATTTTATGGGACTTTAAGCCCCGAGTTATCCCAGTAATATTTGGAGATTCTCGAATGGCAATTGCAAGAGGTTCTAATGCAATATCAAATAATAAAGAACTAAGAGGACACCCTTGTCGAGTACCTCGAAAAAGAGGGAAAAAAGGTGAGCTTAGAGAGTTAGTACGGACCGAGGCCACAGGAGAATGATATAACAATTTAATCCAGGATATAAATTTCGAACTAAAATTAAGCATTTCAAGCACCTTAAATAAATAAGGCCATTCTACTCTATCAAAAGCTTTCTCAGCATCTAAAGAGATAACACACTCAGGAACATTTTGTGAGGGAGTATAAACAATATTTAACAGCGTGCGAATATTATAAAAAGAGTAACAACCTTTAATAAAACCCGTTTGGTCTTCCGAAATAATAAAAGGAAGTACTTTTTCTAATCTATTTGCTAATAACTTAGAAAAAACTTTAGAATCAACATTTAATAAAGATATTGGTCTATAAGATGCACATTGAGCAGGATCTTTATCCTTCTTTAATATTAGAGAGATTGACGCTCTATTGAAAGATTCAGGAAGTTTACCAAGTTTTAATGAAGCCTCAAAAACCCTACAGAGCCAAGGGATTAATGAAGGTGCGAAACATTTATAAAATTCTACGGTAAACCCATCAGGGCCAGGAGCTTTCCCCAAATTCATAGAGAAAATAACATTCTTAATCTCATCCGTGGTAATGGAAGTATCTAACATAGAAGACATATCCTGTGAAATCTCAGGGAAGTCTAGATTATCTAAAAAATCATTCATATATTTAGAATCTCGAGGAGACTCTGATTGATATAAGGAAGAATAAAAATCACAGAAAGTTTGATTAATCCCCACATGATCAAGTATCAGTCGGTCATTTTGGTTATAAATCTGATTAATTTGAGATTTAGCATAATTAGACTTCAGTTGATTGGCCAACAGTTTGCCAATTTTGTCACTGTGTACATAAAATTCACTTCTTGTTTTCTTTAATTGATTTACAATCGAGGACGAAAGTAATAAACTGTGTTCCATTTGAAGTTCAGTTCTTTGTTTATATAACTCCTCAGAAGGTGCTATAACATATTTCTTATCAATTTCCTTAATCTTGTCCACGATTACCAACTCCTGCTTCAGCTTCTTCCTCAAAGCAGCAGAATACGAGATAATCTGACCACGAATATAAGCTTTAAAAGTATCCCAAAGAATGTTCACAGAAATATCCTCTGTATAGTTAATTGTAAAAAAAAGATCAATCTGTTCATTCATAAAGTTAACAAAGTCCGAGTCCTGAAGCAACAGCGAATTAAAACGCCATTGTCTATTATTTTGTGTATTGGCCTGAATTTTAATAGAAAGCTTAAGTGGAGCATGATCCGAAATGGTTATAGAGTCATAATCACATTTAATCACTGAAGAAGTAAGACGAGAATCAATAAAGAAATAATCAATTCTTGAATAGGAATGGTGAACATGTGAAAAAAAAGAAAAATCTTTTTCCTGAGGATGCAAAAAACGCCAAATGTCCGTCGACCCAGAATCAGAGAGGAATGAATTAATCAAAGTTGCAAATTTATTAGGTAAGGTCCGTAGAGGAGCCGAACGGTCCAAAGCTGGAAATAAACAGGTATTAAGATCTCCGCCCCAGATCAATGAAAACTCATTCAAATTCGGGAACTGATTGAATAATGATTTATAAAATTCCGGACAGTCCATATTAGGAGCATAAACATTAACCAAAACTACCTTTTTATTAAATAGTAGACCAATAACCAATAGAAATCTACCATTCGGATCAGAAATAATATCATGTTGTATAAAAGTAACTGAGGAGTCTATAAAAGTAGAGACGCCTCGAATCTTAGCATTGGAGTTCGAATGAAACTGATGACCCTTCCAGAATTTAAAAAAATGTAGCCTGTCCCTCCTCCGCACATGGGTCTCTTGTAAAAATAAAATTTGTGCTTTAAGTCTCCGGAACACTTTAAAAACTTTTTTCCTTTTAATAGGATGATTAAGACCATTAGTATTCCAGGAGACAAAATTCATAATAGACTCCATAAACCCTAAAGTCAACCCGCATCAAGGAGGATTGACGATAGGCTCGACCCACGAACCCGGAAAGGGAACAGAACAAATAAGAGATACCGGGAAGAAGAACGCAACCAATACTTCAATAATGTACATAGCCCAAGAAGAAAGAAACTAAAACGTGAAGCCCTCCCACCACCCCCCACCCCATGACCCCAAGGCTAAATCTAACGCAGACCAGCCCGAAAGAAGCAAGCACTAAAACTATCCCCATGACTTCCGCTATACGCTCCCTAAAAACAGTGTAAATATAAAAAAAGATCAGCTAATTATAAAACAGTAAGAGAATAAAAAAAGGTAACTCAATTAAAACAAACACATAATATAACAGAGTAAAAGCCAGAAAATATAAAAAAACCGCAACAAACTCCAGACCCTATAAGTAAACAAAACAAAAAAAAATGAGATTATTAACATAAACTAGTTATGAAAACCTACAAAACAAAGTAGATTTAAAAAACTACAAAATTTAAGGCCACAAAGGAAATACGTAAAATGACGGTGAGGGAATAACCACCCAGAATCCCCTGGGAAAAAGAAAGGAATGACGCAGTTAAAAAGAAAGTTTAGCAACCATATTAAATAATCAAAAATAAACTTTTCTGCCCATATAGGACAAAAAAAAATTAAGACTGACAAATTCACAACCTCCGATCAACGGAGATAGTTAAAAATTACGATTAAGATGTTGAAGGTGAAAATTGATCCCGATAACTCTGGGCATCCAATGGAGATTCAAAAAAAACGGAGGGCTCCGTCAGGCGTACGAATCCTTAGACGTGCAGGGTAAAGCGGCGCTGGTTTTAAATCCATCCTGTAGAGTTCCGACATCACAGATCTGTAACGAACCCGTTGATCCCGGATTGGTTTACTGAAATCCTCCACGAATCCGAACTTAAGATCCAGAAATGTAACCTTTAGATCGAACGAAACGAAACAGTTTCTCCTTGTCTTGAAAGTAATGAAAACGTAAAATGACATGTCGAGGTTTATCTGACCTAAGCGAGTATGATGGAACTCTGTGAACACGATCCAATAACGGTGGTTGGTCAGGAAATACAGTAGGAAATGCATCTTTTAAAAGTTGAGAAAAATACTTCATAGGGTTATCAGATTCAACAGCTTCACGCACCCTAATCATTCGAAGATTGTACCGTCGCATTCTGGATTCTAAGTCAGAGTTTTTAAAGGTCAGAAAGTCGAGTTTCTTCTTCATTACATTAATTGTTTCTTCGATCTTCTCCATCTTGAGCTCACTTTGTTGCGTGGATTTTTTAAGATCAGATATAGCCGACTGATGTTCCGTAATAGATATTTGTATCTTCTCGATTGAATCGGCAATTTTCTGGAAACTAATTGAAATTTCCTCACGAATCAGCTCCGTAATAGAGGTTGAAATTTCCCTTTGAATTAGCTCCGATATAGCTTTCAAAGTCACCGGTGGTTCAGTCGGAGGAAAATCGGTACCTTTCGGTCTACCCGGAGGTTTGCCGTCCTTCCCGTTTTTTCCATTCTTAGACATAGCAGACCTTAAACGCATCCGATTATCAAAGAGCCCAATTTGTTTCAAATTATTGTAAAAGTCGATGCCTTAATGGTTAATTAAAATATAGCTGATCATAAGAAGAAAAACTCAGAAGTAATGGAGCGAGTCAAGAACGCGACTTCACTCCATGAGCGTTACCGGAAGTCCATGAATTCAATTAAATACCAGCAAATTCTAGAAGCAAACATCACACCGTCTGTTTAAAAAAAAGCTGAAGATGAAAAGAGGATGGCTTCTACAACAGGATAATGATCCTAAACACATCTCAGAATCCACAATGGACTACCTCAAGAGACGCAAGCTGAAGGTTTTGCCATGGGCCTCACAGTCCCCTGACCTAAACATCATCAAAAACCTGTGCATAGACCTCAAAAGAGCAGTGCATGTAAGACAGCCCAAGAATCTCAACTAGAAGCCTTTTGCAAGGAAGAATGGGTGAAAATCCCCCAAACAAGAATTGAAAGACTCTTAGCTGGCTACAGAAAGCATTTACAAGCTGTGATACTTGTCGAAGCGGGTGTTGCTAAGTACTGACCATGCAGGATGTCCAAACTTTTGCTTTGGACCCTTTTCCTTTTTTGTTATTTTGAAGCTATAAAAGATGGAAATAGAAAAGTAATCCTGCTTAAAATATTAAAGAAATGTGTCGTCTTTAACTTTATGCCTTTTGGAAATCCAGGTCATCTTTTACTCGCTTAGCTATTCACAATAACAAAAATTTTGACCGGGGGTGCCCAAACTTTTGCATGCCACTGTATCTATACTGGATCGGGCATAAGAGCTGTGTCTGAGTTCAGAACTTCATGGACAGCAGACCCGATTCAATCACATGCCTAGAAGGTTTGGATCGTTAATGATAATTGTTGCCACCTTGAGGCTGTGCCTCATGTAGGTACTACTGATAGTGGGGAAGGATTTGCCAATGATGTATTAGGTTGACCATGGTGTAAGCAGGAAGGATGCTTTGAACAGCACACCTGTAGAAGTTTGTTGGAGTTTTTGTTGACATGCTGAATCTCCATAACCTAACAGAGTAAAGATGCTGGTGTACTTGCCTTGTGATTGCATCTACGTGCTGGACCCAGAATCTGCAGACCCTCTCGAGCACTGATCCACCATTGTAGACCGGTGCATGTCTTCCCTCCTTCTTTATTATGGAGTCAACAGATTTTCAAATTAATGACCGTTTACAGTTTCACTGACTGAAATGCCACATGAGTATTTCTGCTGGCCAGTGCTATCTGAAGGAAACTCTTTGCAAGTTTACGTGCCAGAATATTTTAAATGTTATTCCATAAACAATGCCTACTGCAAGTATGTTTCCAGAAGAACACTTGACAAATTCATGTTGGAGGTAAGTAAATTAAATGGGATTATAAAGTGGGAGGATTGATAGTAGATAAAGTTTGAGCAATTCCACTCAGACATCTGTAGATTATTCAAATAAATTGGAAAAATCAAAATTTAGGAAAACTATGGGATCCAACAGGGATAAGTGGAAGTGAACCACCATGCATACACTCCCAAAATAT
Organism: Mobula birostris; assembly: GCF_030028105.1. Taxonomy (NCBI): domain Eukaryota; kingdom Metazoa; phylum Chordata; class Chondrichthyes; order Myliobatiformes; family Myliobatidae; genus Mobula; species Mobula birostris. The sequence goes on along the minus strand of NC_092372.1, from coordinate 145,213,947 downwards.
GAAGCCACTAGGTTAATTTTAGTCTAAGATACATTTAACAAAATAATTATTTTACCTTTACTGGATTTATTAGATTATGCATAATTATTCCTGTTATAATACCATTGCTGAGGTGACCATACCTTGGTTATGGTGCTCAAATTATTTTGATGTATATGATCCAATTCTTGTTGAGCTAACTTATTATTGGCTAAGTGCACTTATGCAAGATTAAAACAAATCCTATAATGATGTATCTGAGTCTTTTGCAAGGTGTACAATTTATCCAGATTCACTGAAATAATTTAGAAACCTCAATTCCTCTTTAACAGCAGCTCTGATTGTGATGTCTTTGAAATGTGCTACTACTTTAGCTTTCATCTCTGAATATGAATAGAAAGGAAGTAGAGGCAAGCTCTTTCACTGTGACGTTGTTTGAATAAATCTACATGAGAAATATAATTCATTTTTAAGTTTTCTAATATTGAAGTGCAGCTGGATAAAATGAGATTGCTTAAACATTCAGTTTGCCAGAAGCAAGTTGATTCATTGAAATGAAATGGTATTAATTGTGCATATACATTCAATGACCATTTTATTAGTTACACTGTACAGCAGCTTGTTAATGCAAATATCTGATCAGCCAATCATGTGGCAGCAACTCAATGCATAAAAGCATGCAGACATGGTCAAGCGGTTCTGTTGTTGTTCAGACTAAACATCAGAATGGGGAAAGAAATTTCATCTTTATACTTTATACTTTAAACTTTATTGTCGCCAAACAATTGATACTAAAACGTACAATCATCACAGCGATATTTGATTCTGCGCTTCCCGCTCCCTGGATTACAAATATTAAATATTAAAAATATTAAAAATAGTTAAAATTAGTAAATATTAAAAATTTAAATTATAAATCATAAATAGAAAATAGAAAAATGGGAAGTAAGGTAGTGCAAAAAAAACCGAGAGGCAGGTCCGGATATTTGGAGGGTAAGGCCCAGATCAGGGTCAGGATCCGTTCAGCAGTCTTATCACAGTTGGAAAGAAACTGTACCCAAATCTGGCCGTATGAGTCTTCAAGCTCCTGAACCTTCTCCCGGAGGGAAAAGTGTGTTGGCTGGGTGGGTCGTGGCCTTGATTATCCTGGCAGCACTGCTCCGACAGCGTGTGGTGTAAAGTGAGTCCAAGGACGGAAGATTGGTTTGTGTGATGTGCTGCGCCGTGTTCACGATCTTCTGCAGCTTCTTTCGGTCTTGGACAGGACAACTTCCATACCAGGTTGTGATGCACCCTGGAAGAATGCTTTCTGCGGTGCATCTATAAAAACTAGTGAGGGTTTTAGGGGAGAGGCCAAATTTCTTTAGTTTTCTCAGGAAGTAAAGGCGCTGGTGGGACTTCTTGGCAGTGAACTCTGCTTGGTTGGACCAAGTCTGCTCATTTGTGATATTGACCCCGAGGAACTTAAAGCTTTTGACCTGTTCCACTTGCACACCACCGATGTAAATTGGGTCTTGCGGTCCGCTACTCCTTCTGAAGTCATCAACCAATTACTCCGTCTTGCTGACGTTGAGGGATAGGTTATTGTCTTCGCATCATCTTAATTTCCTCTCTGTACTCAAACTCATCATTACCCAAGATACGGCCTACAATTGTGTCATCGGCAAACTTATATATTGAGTTTGATGGAAACTTAGCTACACAATCATGGGTGTACAGTGAGTACAGCAGGGGGCTGAGTACACAGCCTTGTGGGGCACCAGTGCTCAGAGTGATTGTAGAGGAGAGCTTGTCCCTGAGTGACTTGCTGTTGGTGTCAGATGGAGTTTTTTGAATATCTCAGAAACTGGTGATCTCTTGGGGTTTTTATGCACTACAATCTCTAGACTTTACAGAGAATGGTGCAAAAAACAAAAAAATGTGCAGTTCTGTAAGTGAGAGCGCCTTGATGAAGAGGGAGGTCAAAAGAGAATGGCCAGACTGATTCAAGCTGACAGGATGGCGACGATAACTCAAGTAACCATGCCTTACCACCGTGGTGTGTGGGAGAAGCATATCTCAACGCACAACATATCGAACCTTGAAGTGGATGGGCTACAGCAGCAGAAGACCACAAACACACACTCTGTGGCCACTTTATTAGGTACAGGAGGTATCTCACAAAGTGGCCACTGAGCATTAGTTCAATGAAATGCAAGGGTGATGGCCATAGAAACTGGATTGAAGATAGCGATGGACAGTTAACTTGCGTTGACTGCAAGTGGAAGTACCACGTCAGAGGTGACAAGTTGCTAGAAGAGTCTCAAACACCTGAAGATTCATGCTGAAAGGGCAGTGAATCATTTGGTTGTGGTCAAAGCCTAAAATCATGCTGTAAGAAGTTGAATGCAGTTCTGCACAAAGTTGAATGATTGCATGTCGATGCACGTATGTGCACTCAAAAATAACATTATCCTCACTAATAAATTCACCACGCACTCATCAGTTATCTTTCAACCGATTTTCCTTGTAGGTGATATTCAAAAGATTCTGAGTGTCCCAACACTTTTAGCATAGCTGCAAACCTCAGAGTCACAGCATGTAACTCATGCACCCCATTCATCTAGGATAGATAAATCACGTCAAAACACCTCATGACCATTACTGACACAGTTTCCCTCTGTTTCAAGAGAAATTGGCACTGGATTAGAAGTGGCAGAGCTGAGTGGAGGGGGTCAGGCCTACCCGCATGTTTTTGAGGCCATAGATGCTGATGAGGTTGAATCCATCAAAAATGGTGGTGTGCTGTTGCGTGATCTTCTTCCTAACTTGGTTCATCTTACATTCCTTGTTAAAGCTGTGGATGATGCCAGTGCCCACTTCTTCCTCCTCTCTGCACCAGAACCTTGCCCTTGTGCAGCTCTCCTGCCAGGTGCCCAAGAAATGCAGAGGAACAAGATGCTGGTAGAACTCAGCAGGTCAGGCAGCATCTGTGGAGAGAAATGGACAGTTGACATATCACTGGACTAAAAGATAGAGAGGAGGTGGTCAGTATAAAGAGGTGGAGAGAGCTGATGGAGTACAAGCTGGCAGGTGATAGGTGGATCTACGTGGGGGTTTGGTGGATGATAGGAAAATGGAGGGGTGGGAGTGGTGTCACTTAATGGTGAAACCCATAGTGTTGACTGTCCATTTCCCTCCACAGATGCTGCTTGACTCGCTGAGTTCTTCCAGCATCTAAAATCTCTTGTGTACTCAAGAAATATAAGCTGACTGTGATGAAAGATGAGTAAAAAGGCAGTGTTGCTAAAGGCACCCCATCACTTGGTCTCACCGTAGTGGATTGTTCAGTTACTAATGCTCTGGGTGGTGGTAGAAGTAGTGAGGCTGCAGGCACAGATGGCCAACAGCCAAGCCAAGGATCTTGCAAGCAGCAGCTAATCTAATTTGAGATGCCTGATTGATCAGAGTACAGAAGAAGGCTGATGGGTTTGTATTGTGGATTAGGAGTCCTGCCAGCATGCCCATGTTCAACATGAAGGAGCTTGGATGAACTTGGGGAACAACATTTGCAGAAGTGATGGCCCCCTGCACGGACACAGAAATTGACCCAAGGATTTATTGGTCCATGCTCAACTTTCACTGCGGTGTTTGTAGGCTCCTGGCAGTAGCAGTGGAAGCTTGAGATCTCCACTGTGCTCAGTCAGCCTCTGGCCATGCAAACTCTACCGCTAATGGTTGTTATTGTGGCAGGCTACTGCAGTGGGATTTGCAGAGGCTCACAGTCCTCAAACACTGCAGCAGGTTACTAGAATTGCTGAGGGGCAAGGAATGTTGATGCTTTGGTTGAAACCCTGCATCAGGACTCAATGGAAGATGTTCCTGGGGTCACATATCTACTTTTTCCTCTCAGAAAGACAGCAGTAATGATCCCATCCCAAAGCAGTTCCCACTGCCAGTCGCCAGCCCAGAGTGACTGCTGCCACCAGTGCCCGGTCTTGCAGTCTGCAGTCGGATCTGTCTCCTCCTAACCGGGAACAAAATCCCTTGCAGTATTTCATTCCCAATGCTGTTTCTCCTCTTGGATATTATAAATTGCAGTATGGTTGATTCTGGGACACTAAAATGAGTCTTTGTTCTTTCTTTTGAGTTCGTTAATAACTTTTCTGTCTCCTAGGTCTCGTCCTCCGAGCTCAGTCCCTTTGTTCTCCTGTCCTGACAGAAATAAAGTGAACTTCATCCCAAAAGGGACAGCCTTCTTTCCTGTGAGTATTGTCAGCCGACCTTTATTTTCCACCTCTGACCTGATGCTGAAGAGTTCATCAATCTCTGGCTTCGGTCCCAGCCTAGCATCCAGCACTGTGATTGCTGAACAGTTTTCATCTCAGGTCTCATTTTCACCTTTGTCAGATGACACCAGCACAATGGACGCTGAGGCCTTGGCACAGCAGCCGTTACATCAGCAGCAGCAGCAGCAGCTCCATGAGCCTCAACCTGAAGAACTCTCCTCTGCTCAGAGCTTTGTGATAATCTAGCCCCCTGCCCCCTGAGGTGGAGCAGGCCTCTGCCCTTGTGTAGGGGTAGTCTATATATCTGATTGTCTGCATGGAGTATCACCTGCATTCTGAACAAAGGTCTTAGAATTTTAGCATATCTTACACTGTTCTTGGCAGGGATAGAATTCCTCTTTTTGGGAATGTTTGTGAAAAGCAGTGTTGCTTGCAAAGCACATGCTTTCAAAAAAGTTGTTTAAATGCAGACTATGCATAACATGGTACATTTGGATGGATTAGTACTGTTGTCGTGTATTCCGTTCCATCTCCTACAGTAAGAATAAGCTCTATATATTAAAGAAAAAATGCCTGTCTAAAAGATAGAAAAAAAAATAGATGTTGTGTTGCATTATGTCTAATGGAGAAAAAAAATATTATGTTTACAAACAAACCAGGTTATTTATGTTTATAAATTCTTGTAACACATACAATGCAAAAAAGTAAAAAAAAATGGCCACAACAGTTGCACAGTGCCCACCCAATGGCCTAGCTTCAGGTACTTCAGTTGAAGTCTAAACTCAGGTAATTTGGAATGTATATCCGCATAGGATTTTAATGAATTTGTGGCTGAACAAGCTAAGGGGGAGTCTAGGTAAGCATCTCTCTTGCCTTTCCTTTTTTTTGTACATTAACCTTTCCTCATTACATTCCACTTTCTTTAAATGGAAGTGCATTCTAATCCAGGCAGACCTGGATGGGGGTGAATGTTAAAGAACCAGCATTACTGTGATGTCTGACATCACTTGTTTTAGTGAATGTTTGGTCAAAAATTGCATAAACCATTGTTTTGAAAGTATCAGCATTTTGTATGACATTTCAGAATTTAAGAAAATAAAGTTTCAGGTGTTGAAGACTGTTAAGCTGTTTAAGAATACAGTATGGTGTTGTATACTGGGCTGTATCTAAGAAACATTCCATGTCGTGAAGAGTTCTCGATGATCAAATGTGTAACTCACATAACTGGGCTCTTGTGTTAGAAAAGTTCCCTTTTCTATCTGTTAAGTTTAGAATTGGCAGATATACAAAGTAAAATGCTATTACAACGATGAATTAAAATTAATGTTTAGTTTCTCATCTTGACCCCACCTTTTAGGTTAAACCCCTCGTTTGCACAATTTTCTGAGACTACTGTTAGGAAGCTTTTTCCCGTATAGAGTATTTTAAAACAGTGGAAACTTAGCTAGTATTTAAGAAAATGTACTTTGGTACAGGAATGTGATGGACTAAGGTTCAGCATAGCAGATGATCCTTTTAGTATTAAATTCAGTGAATGACTCCTATATTTTGAGAAGTGTTACACTGGAACTGATGAAGAAAACAAGAACCTGGGACTCAGTCAAGTCCAGAAATAAAAGTTGCACCTGATACTGGATTTTACCACTGTAAGTTGGTAAAAATGATGAGCTACTATTCTATGAGAGAGAGAGAGAGAGAACGTTACTGGGGAACACTGTGTCTAAAACCCCTTCTAACTTATTTTTTTCACCTGAGAAACTAGATATTAATTTTTATCAAACACTGTTGCAAATCTGTTCTGATTATGATCTTTATAAAGGTTTTGAACCAAATGGGTTGAAATTAGCTGAACTTAAAAAAAAATGTAAATCAAAAACATTTTATTGGTCTGTGTCCTACATCCAGATGTAGAAATTTTGTTTGTCAAGTGCATTGTTTAAAAACTTGTTTGAAATTTTGTACATAGTTTTGCTGTTATTTCTAGCCACTGTGCTAAACAGTATTTATGAGTTGCCATGCAATGTTACTTTAAATAATACATTGTGTGGCTTTTGTTTTGTATTTTTTCAGTATATAGATTTTGTCTTATTTAAAGTAAGGTTGTAGCAAAGAGCATGAATAAAAACTAACAATTTTCTAATAACATTTGGCTTAAGTGATTTTAATTGGGGGATAACTCTCGACTGCATCAGTAGAAGGCCTCAGATTGAAACATTTATTAATGAAGTATTTCAAGCCATGTTAAAGACTCTATACCACGACACTTCAAACGTATGTGTAGGTTCACGTTCTCCTTTCCAATTCCCTAAACAGGTTTACATTATTCCATCGAATGAATTTTACATGGTCTGGCATTCTATCCTGCAAACATTTCTTCCCTTTAACATTATAAATCACTGCAATATCTGCTCCTATAGGAAATAAAGCAGGAAAAGGTCATTCTATCCTTCATGTTGCCTCCTGAATCTTTAGAATTCTCTACTTTAGGGGTTTGTGGAGGCTCAGCCATTAATTTAATTCAAAGCTCAGATCCATATTTTTGTATAATAGAATCAAGATTTGTAGAAGTATTTAGGAAAGCGGCATTGAGGTAGGAGATCCACCATTTTGTGTAGTGGAACCAGTTTGAGGGGCTGAAGAAAGGATCTACTCCTCCTACTCAAATTCTTATGCCCCTTGATAATATTTAGTTTCCCCCATCACTTTTTTTGAGACTCTACCTTTGCACCTGTACAAAAAAAATCCTGAATTAATCACTTGTATGACTGACAACAAACAATTGAAATCAAAAGTAGTTTACTATGCAGAGTGCTACAAAACATTTTGCTTGCCATAGTAAGACATTACATACTGTAAGTGCCTTATATAGGCAGGTCGTTTATGAGAGCAACTTGCCAATCAGAAACCAGCCCACTTCCTCACACACTTTGCAGTGTATTTGAAGGACAACCGTCCTTCCATCATGATATAACTGCAACAATTATAAGTTTTAATCAGATTTTTGAATAGGTTAAATATTTTTAAATGAAATGTGTCAGTGCAATATCTTAAATGCTATGTAGCTACTTACACAAACTCTAGAAATCTAAAGAAAATTGGTAGAGCTGGCCTTGCCGTTCTGTGAATCCTAAATCTTTAACAGTTAAAGGTCACTCCAAAATGTGCAAAATCTGACTTGATCTTCAGTCTTCTTCATGATGGTTATGTTTGAAAAGGGATCTATTGTTTAGAAATGGTGAAATCATGACCAAATCTTGTGGTTTATGATGTGAATGATCAAGCCCTGTTTCTGAACAACATTGAAAGTAAATTTTCCATTATTTTTTTCTCTCTTCTAGTACAGTGTTCTGGGAGGGGTTGTGATAGTTCGATCCAGCCAACCAATTCTTACATAGACACAAGAGACGGGTATGTTACAAGGCCAATGGCTACCCCATGATTCACTATCAAAAATGTAGACTTGCCTCCTTTGTACTGCCCTGTACTTCAGCTAAAAAATACCGTGCCATTGGACCCTTTTCAAATGAAAAATTCATTTTACTGGTTGAATTACACAGAAACAGAAACTTGCAAAGAATTGGCATCACTGCTACACATTTATTTATCCTTATTGTAATAATTATTGAATAGAAGACTCCATTTTCTATCCTTGGCAGTTTGTACCAGAATGGGAGAAGCCAGAAAGTGGTAGTGGATAGTTGCCTCTCTGACTAGAGGCTTTTAATTATTGATATGCCATAGGGATTGGTGCTGGATCCAGTATTGTTTGTCATCTACTGTACATCAGTGATCTGGATGATAGTGTGGTAAACTAGATTAGCAAATTTGCAGATGACATCAAGATTTGGGTGGGGCCTGCTGGACAGGGACAAAGGCTATCAAAGCTTGCAGTGAGAATCTGGACCAGCTGATAAAATGGGTTGAATATGGCAAATGCAATTTAATACAGACAAGTGTGAGGTGTTGCACTTTAGGAGGACAAACCAGCGTACGTCTTGCACAGTGAATAGTAGAGTACTGAGGAGTGTTCTAGGCCAGTGGGATCTGGGAATACAGATCCATAATTCCTTGAAAGTGGCATCACAGATAGATAAGGTGGTAAAGAAAGCTTTAGGCATATTGGCCTTCATAGATCGATGTATGTAGTATGGGAGATGGGATGTTATGTTGAAGTTGTATAAGACATTGGTGAGGCCTAACATGATTATTGTATCCAGATCTGGTCACCTACCTACAGGAAAGATATCAATAAGATTTCAGAATCAGACTTATTATTACCAGGACCCTCTCAACTTTAAAGAGTACAGAGAAAATTTGTAGGAATGTTGTTGGATCTTGAGGAACTGAGAAGGTTGAAAGGTTAGGACTTTATTCAGTGGAGCGTAGGAGAATGAGGGGAAGGGTATGGGTATGGCAAATGCAAGCAGGCTTTTTCTCCTGAGGGTGGGCGAGACCAGAAGTAAAAGTCATGGGTTAAGGGGTGAAAGGTGAAATGTTTAAGGGGGGAACGAGGGGGAGCTTCTTCACTCGGGGTGGTGAGAGTTTGGGTAAGTACATGGATAGGAGGCTTATGGATGGCTATAGTCGGGGTGCAGGTCAATGGGACTAGGCAGAATAAAAATTCGGCATGGACTAGATGGGCTGCAGTTCAAGTTTCTCTATGACTTATCGGTTTTCAACAGGCTGTAATGTCGTGCTGTTTATAGTCACTTTGGGTCAGGAACAGATTTCCTTTTAAAATTGGTTTGTTGGAATGGATTATGCTGTTGGAGGAAAATTGAATGACAATATAATTTACAGAAACTTGATGTAAAATTAACTTTAAAGTTTTGGTGCTATTCAAAACTCTAAAAGCAAATTTTAAATACCTGCCCCCAATCTTGACAGAGACTGCAAAAGTTTAAGGGACAAAATGAGGGAGCATGGAAATAGATGTTGCAGTGGTAGAGCCAGCGTCTTAGCCTCTTCATATTCATATTGCTCATTTGAAAACTATGTTGGGTGGTGAGAGTCCTGAATATATTCTGTGCTTCTCTTGAACTGCAACTTCCTTTAGGTTGGCATTCCAGTTATTTTTCACAAATACTAATGAAAATTTTTATCAGAAATACAATAGTCTGTACAAAATTTGGGTGCAAATTTGTTTATTATCTAAACTTCTTTATATATGGTGTGAACATTAAGATTTAATGATATATTAAACTGAAGCAAGTCTGGAGATATTTGTATTAACATACAGCCTTCAAACTAATTTTTATCCAATAAATCAGTAATCCTCCTTTATTCCAATTTGTGAATCCGAAACCCATCATTAATTCAAATTTTGATTTCATTTTCAATTAGAAATTCTCACCTTATTGGAGTGAATGCACTAATTTATACAGGACTTAAGATAGAGCTGGTGGTCTCAAGCTACTTTACATGGTATCAGTGATTGATACTTATACTCTGCTCCATCAACTGGCTAATTTCCAAGTTACTTGTGTGCACAGTGCTACTTAAGAAACTTGATGGATTTCAATTTGCCGCTGAAGACTGTCTAGCTAACCATGACTGCTGTTCACTGGCCATTGTCACTGGCATTTTTACTCAGGGATATTCTTTCATTTGGACAGAAGATCTACCCAATCTTAATAGCTGAAAAAATTTTAATGTAAAATTCACCTGAATATAGAGTAGCAGAACTACCTCAAAACATGCGATAGCGTCAAATGAAAGGAAGGGGAGTTGGGATAATTCGTCCTCTTCGTAAAGTCTCCTATGGCTCACTTACAAATCGTGAGTTCATATTTTACACAAGTAAGTGTGCCAAAATAAGGATTCATTAAAGGGTTTGATGAAATATGAATGAAATGGCAGCTCACCCACCAACTAAGACTGAAGAATTGTGTTTTATGGTGTTAGGGTGTTCTTTCCCAGGTTGCTTCGATTTGCCAGGCTATGGTTGATCTCAGCCTGAGGTGTGGCCTTGTGCTCAGCACGGTGTTGGCGTTAGGGCACCTCTACTGCCTCAGTGGGCCTGATGGAAGCCACTGGCACAAAACCAGCCTGCACAGATTTCCCAGCTGTCTGGCCAGGAACCTGCACTGCATTAGATCTGATGCCACCACTGGCTGGAAGAAATTGGCTTCTGAGAGAATGAGAGATTTTTTGTTTGGTGTAATTAGGGCAGTTTGAATTGCTTTTGTGTTGTGCTTTTGCACATTTTAGTTTTAATTTAGCCTTCATTTTAAACTTGCTTAAATTCATTCATAATTATTTTTCCAGAGGTCTGAAGATATTTTTTAATGCTTGTGAATGTCAAAAGGTAATTCAGAGACATTCTTGGTCTAAACGGGGATGGAAGAGCTGAATTTCCAAGTTGAGGTGATAAGTGTCTGCCCTTAACATCAAAGCAAGTGTGTGACAGCTTGATTGACACCCTGCCCGCTAACTACAAGGCTCCTTCCCTGTACCACCATCACACAGTGGCTGCAGTGTGCAGCATCAATCAAATGCCCCATCTTCTTAAGGGCAAACCCCTCCCCTACTCAACTTAGTCATGGGTAATATACACTGGGCTTGTGTGCAATAGGTAAAAATAACAGGGTCAGCTGTAATAGCAGATGAGTTTGGAAATTGCGTGGGGGGGAATGCACTCTCTTGAACTCATTCTGGAAGCCCACTTACACTGACAGGCTCTGTGCTCTTGTGCACTATGCAAGGTGCTGGAAAACTGCCTGGGATTTAAGCAGACAGGACAGCCAGCCGGTACTGTTGGGGTGGTGGTATTTCTTCCCCGTTATTTCTCACAGCATTTTTCTAAGCAAAGCTATCTTTTATTATTAATTATATATCACTTTATATTAACTTAGCCTTGTGTACAGCTATTACCAAACCAATTAAATTCAAGCTAATGCAGAATAGAGTGGCTGACAGCTGGTGGGTCATCTGTCCACCATTTGTAGCTAAAGTATGAGTCAGACGTCTACATATCTAGCTGGTGGGGTCAGCCAAGAGGCACGGGGGGGGGGGTGGGAGTGGAGGAAGAAGCCAGCACTCCTAGGCATCTGCTACACCATTGCATCAACCGATAAGCCCAGTAGCACACTGAGGAAAGGGGGCAATGCTCTTCATATCCAGCCCTTCAGCATTTTAATGGTGTCACTGACAGTAAGAAAATAGTTGAATGACTTTACTTCATTTTATTATTCCCTATTCATTTTTAAATGGTTTTATTTGATTACTTAGGAGCTATTTAAAAGTGGTTCAAAAGACTGCGTGACTGTCGAAGACCATCAAGGTGGGGGCCATGTCTCAGGATCCAACTACCAAGCCTGATTGCCAATCGTAGACCACTCTGACTCTTGGGGCGTCAACTCATTATGTCCTTTGTATGAACGAGAAGTAAATTTAAGTGTGCTTCTTCCTTCCCCATAAATCCTAAGCGCAGAGAAATATTGATTTTTTTCCCCCATTGTTTTCCATGACCTCAATTGCCTACTTCACTAGTTAATTTTCTTCACTGCGAATTACTGAATATCCTTACAGTAACTTGTATTTGAAGAGCAGTCCCTTCACACTTAATGTGCTCAGGTTTGTTGTTTGTGTTTCATTTTTAGCCTGTTACAAGGAGTCCCTAAGGGTTTTTAAAGGGTAGTTAAAGAGTCTAATTTATGGGTGTGGATCTAAAGTTTCCTATCAACCAGATTGGGTAAGGATGAGTTTTTGATGACAGTAATTTCACGAAGATAAAATAGCTTTGCTGTCTACTTTAGTTGCATTTGTTTGGTCAGCAACTGACCAATGCCTTGGAAACAATAGTGTTACTTAACAACACACATCAAAGTTGTTGGTGAACGCAGCAGGCCAGACAGCATCTCTAGGAAGAGGTACAGTCGATGTTTCGGGCCGAGACCCTTCGTCAGGACTAAATGAAAGAAGAGCTAGTAAGAGCAACGTTGATGTATGTTGCTTGAATTTCCAGCATCTGCAGAATTCCTCGTGTTACTTAACAAGTGCCTGCAGCAACCTTATTCAGAGATCTGATTTCACTTTCTTGACTCTGTGTAGCAATCTAACTGGCAAGATAGGGAAAAGGGAATTAGGAATGTAACTGAAATTAGTTAGTATATACCTTGAAGATACTGAAACAATCCAGACAATATTCTTTGCTGGATCAGTCTATTTTAATCTGATTAATTACAATGAACAACGAGGCACTTTTGATACATTCACTTCTTTAAAAATATGTTCTGCAGACATCCAGATAAGATCCTCTGAGGAAAGATTTGTGTTAATTTAGTCACACATCTCTGAAATATAACATCTTAATGATGGGTAATATTAGCTAACTGTGACATTGCAAAATAACTTGCTTTCTGAGCAGCAAGAGACAGTCCTATTACCACAATGGCAGTCCTTTTGCAGTTAGACACAATCCTGCATGAAAACAGTTTTCAAGGCAATCACCATTTAGGTTACTTTAAAATAAATCCTGACTTGATAGTTTTTTAATTGAGGAAGTTAAGTATAACTAACATAGACAACTGCAAAACAGTCATCTGTTGAACTTGGAGAAAACTCAACTTACCATTAAATACATCCAAGAAATATATCATTAAGTCCTTGTGATTTATTTAATGCTTATCAAATTAAGAAATCTGAGCAATGAATCTTGAATAATTATTATATTTTTATGTAGTTTCATAATTATAACCTTACTAACCTTTAAGAAGTTTTGAGGTTTTAAATCTTGACCAAATAGTTGTTCTGCTTACTATTGCAATCAAATTTCTATTTATGGAAAATTTCTGTTGTCTAAAAGTGCCAAATCATGTTACAGCTTTGTGGCAGGTAAAAATCTTGGATGGTTTATTAGGCCTGTCATCAGATAATGACCCTTAAAGTTTGGCCAACTACAGAAGCAATCATACGTGGCTTGATGTGAGGTGGAAGATAATGATGGAAGGCAACCAAAGCAATCCCAAGGTACAATTTTTTTTCCTAAATGTTGAATGCATTGCCAAGTAAACTTTTTGGGAATCTTTAAGTTTGTTCAGAGAGGCATATGGAAAGAACAAGCGTTGGTAATCTAGTAGCTCAGTAGTTTTGTGAGGTCATTTGAGTTTTTCAAGCAGCAAGATAAGGTCATCAGTTGGGCAAGTCCAGGACATGCATCAGTGCTGCATGATTGAGTTGCTGCACAAAGGATGTAGTTACATCAAGACTCCTGTGTAATGCTTTCATTTTATTTCCAAGCCGCTAGAAATGCTATGGTTGTGATTTTAAAGGTAGGGTGATTAGGAGTATAACTAAAAATGGCTGGTACGTAGTTTGAGACTAAGGGTCCATATCAGAAACAACCAATTACAGTATAGAATAAGTATTTTTCTTCCAATACTTCTTGTATTGTAAAGTCTGTCTGTCTTTAGGATTTCCCAACATTGAACTATGAAAGCTTAGGATGTTTTTGACTTCAGCATAGGGTGCAGTAGAGATGAAATACAAAGTTTAGTATCTTGACAACTGATCATTCAGCTGCAGAATTATATCTCAGAATTAATGAAACAAATAACACATGAAGAAAATTAATTGTAAATATTATTTTATTTTCACAACTGCAAAACAAAAACAATTTCAAGCAAAGACCCCAAGAATATGTGAAATTAAACATTGCCTTAGAAAATTCTTATATATATAAAAATGCAGCTTGGTAATGGCATACAGTTTACAGTGACTATAAAAAGTATTCAGCACCCCCCTCCCCCCCAGAAGTTTTCATGTTTTATTGTTTTACAACATTGAATCACAGTGGATTTGTTTCTTTTCCCCCCAGCACTGATCAACAGAAAAAGACTCATGTCAAAGTGAAAACAGATCTCTATAAAGTGATGTAAATCAATTACAAATATAAAACACAAAATAATTGATTGCACAAGTATTCACCCCCTTTAAGTCAGTATTTAGTAGATGTACTTTTGGATAGGTCTCTACCAGCTTTGCAAATCTGGACACGGTAATTTTTCCCCATTCTTCTTTACAAAACTCCTCAAGCTCTGTCAGTTTGCATGGGGATCATGAGTGAATAGTCCTTTTCAATCCAGCCACAAATTCTCAATTGGATTGAGGTCTGGACACTGACTTGGCCACTCCAGAATATTAACTTTGTTTTTAAGCCACTCCTGTGTAGCTTTGGCTTTATGCTTGGGGTCATTGTCTTGCTGGAAAACAAATCTTCTCCCAAGTCACAGTTCTCTTGCAGACTGTATCCAGTTTTCCTCCAGGATTTCCCTGTATTTTGCTGTATTCATTTTACCGTCTACATTCACAAGCCTTTCAAGGCCTGCTGCAGAGAAGCATCCCTACAGCATGATGCAGCCACCACCGTGCTTCACAGTAGATATGGTGTGTTTTTGATGATGTGCAGTGTTTTGGCTTACACCAAACATAGCATTTCGTCTGACAGCCAAAAAGCTCAATTTTGGTTTCATCAGACCATAGAACCTTTGTCCAGCTGGCTTCAGAGTCTCTCACATGCCTTCTGGCAAAATCTAGCTGAGATTTCATGAGTTTTTTCCAACAGTGCTTTCCCTTTGCTGTTCTCTAATGAAGCTGTGACTGGTGAAGCAGCTGGGCAACAGTCATTGTATGCACAGTTTCTCCCATCTCAGCCACTGAAGCTTGCAACTCCTCCAGAGCTGTCATTGTTCTCTTGGTGGCCTCCCTCTCTAGTCCCCTTCTTGCACGATCACTCAGCTTTCGAGGACTGTTTGCTCTTGGCAGGTTTACAGCTGCGCCATATTTTTTCCCTTGGAAGTTTTCTTGTATCCATCTCCTGACTTGTGCTTGTCAATAACCTTTTCGCAGAGTTGCTTGGAGTTTTCTTTTGTCTTCATGGTGTATATTTTGCCAGGATACTGACTCACCAGTAGTAGACCTTCCAGACACAGGCGTATTTTATTAAAATCAATTGAAACACTTTGACTACATACGATGATCTCCAATTAACTAATTATGTGACTTCTAAAACCAAATGGCTGCACCAGTGATGGTTTGGTGTGTCTTATCAAAGAGGGTGAATTCTTATGCGCTTAATTATTTTGTGTTTTATATTTTAAATTAATTTAGATCATTTTGCAGAGATCTGTTTCCATGAAAAGTATTTTTCTGTTGATCAGTGTCCAAAAAACCAAATTAAACCCACTGTGATTTAGTGTTATAAAACAATAAAACATGAAAACTTCTGGGGGGGGGGGGTGTTAATACTTTTTATAGGCTTTGTAGCTTATTATTTAGAATAATTTTACTATTGGGATTTTATAAAAGAACCAATTGCAGTTACATCGCTATTCCACACAATCTTGAAAATGTATTCAGAAAATAAATAATGCATCACATAGTGAATGGAAAAGCTTAGAACCGATTTTTTTTAATCTTACAAGCCAACTTTTTTGTGGAAACAAAAAAAATGCAATGTAATCTATATCATTTTACCTTAAAAAGAAAATTTCACTCGGTTTATACGTTTCAACTTTTGAAGCAAACAACAGTGTGAGAGATAACAAAAAAGGAAAAGCACTTGAATCAAATTCTTATCTTTGCTAATGGAAATAAATCCAGGAAATATATAAAACAATGTATGTAAAATTCACCAATGCTTGCCTAAAATATGATACTGTTGTCAATGGAGCCTAAATTGGCAGCATTTGGCAACTCCCAAAATTCAATATTTTGCAAGTGTAGTGAAGAATTCAGATGAGCAAGACCTCACTCACATTTGATTCCTGGTCTATGCAGACAGCCAATCACAATTAGGTTAACAGCAACATTAAGGAATTTGCTTGTGCCTCAAGGTCAGCAAGGAAAGGTCAGTGTATCTATTTCCAGTCATTCGCCAGAGATTACAGTGGTGAATGTCTATCTAGCTCATTTGTGTAAATATTTTTATATTGTATAAGGCAAGAGGCTGCTGTTCACCCCATTGACATTCCTATTCTCACTAATCTTTCTCTGATCTACAACTCCCTCCCCAATTCACAATAATCAATTAATCTACCAGTACATCTTTGTGATAACTCCACTATGGATGGTCCCAAGTCTGTTTGCAAAAGGAGGGTTGCCAAGAGGCTAGCAAATGCATCCTGTAGATACACCAACAGACTTCATCCCTGGGACAGGAAGCATACACCAAGAAGATGGCCTGCACCTGGGGATAACTTCATAGCCTGGCCCAGGACAGAGGGCCCTGGCGAGATGCTGTTGGCAGCTATTGCTTCAGTAGGGGTGATGGGCCTAACCAATTAACATCACAGGGAAAATGTACTCATACTACCACAGACAGCCCCCTAGATCTGGATCAAACCCAGGTCCCCGAGCTGTGCTGCCTTTTACTTGAAATTTTTCACAACCAGGGTTCTTTGTCAGAGGACAAAGTCTGTGAAAGAACCACTGTGTCACAACAATTAAATGTAATTATTCGAAGATATTCATAATCCTACATTAAAAAAGATAAAGCATTTTGAAGTCTGACGGTTAAAACTTTCTGGCATCTTCCCCCTTCCTTCTCAGTCCAGAAACATCGATTGTTTATTCATTTCCATAGATGCTGCCTGACCTGCTCAGTTCCTCCAGTATTTTGTGTGTGGTTGCAGTTAAAACTGTTTATGTTTTTCTTCTGAATTCTAGATGCAACTCTGCAGTCCTCCTGACAGCCTCTGCTGGCTACATTTCCTTCAATTTTTTGCTGTATTCCTTTCCTGGCACCTCCCTAAACTGTGTGCTGGTGAGATAGGCAGCCCAACATTACATTTTTGGGATGTGTAAACCAGCAGTGTGTCGATGCAGAGGTTTATCTGTCATCGTTCATACATCTTGATGAGAGTCCTGAATTCATATGGTCAGTTCATTTAATGTAGAACCTGTTCACTCAAAATAATATGAAATGATGCAGGAAGATTAAGGAGAGACAATATAAATTAGATGATATAATTTTAAAGGAACTGCACAATCAGACAAGTTGAAGAAGCTCAGAGTTACAGAAGACATAGGGTAATGGTCAGTGTGACTTGTTCTTGGCTGGAGGTCTGTGACTAATAGTGTTGAATGGGGATCTGTGGTGAGACCTCTACTAATCACCTGGATGAAAATGTGTCCAGTGGACTAGTAAACTTGCAGATGATTTTATAGATAGTATAGAAGACTGCCAAAGGATACAGCAGAACATGGATCAGTTGCAGATATGGGTGGAGAATTGGCAGCTGGTGTTTACCCCAGCCAAATTTTAATTGTTGTCCTTTGGAAGATGAAGTGCAAAGGAACAGTACGCAGTTACTGGCAAGACTCAACACGGTGCTGCTGCAGAGTTCAAGCCCATAGTTCCCTAAAAGTGACCACACTGGTAAACAGTTTGGGAAAGATGGCAAGTAGCATGCTTGCCTTTATTAGTTGACGAATTCAGCTCAAGAGCAAGGAAGTTATCTTACAGCTTTATAAAACTCTAGCTAGGCCACTGCTGGAGTGTTGGATTCATTTCTGATTGTTCCATTATAGGAAGGATGTTGAGGCTTTGGAGAGGGTGCAGAAGAGGCTCATCAGGGTGCTGCCTGAATTAGAGGGCATGTTCTACGAGGCGAAGTTGGACAAACTTGGACTGCTTTCGCTGGAGCAGCAGAAGCTGAGAGGAGACCTGATAGAAGTTTACAAGTTTATGAGAGATATAGATAGAATAGAAAACAATGAACTTTTTCTGAGGCTTATAGTGTTTAATTCCAGGCAACATCCATTTAAGGTAGGGTGGGGTGGGGGGGCAAATTAAAAGGAGATACACAGGGCAAGATTTCTTTTACAGAGAGATGGGTATCTGGAATGTGCTGCCAGGGGTGGCGGTGGAGGCAAATACAATAGAGGTGTTTCGCGAGAAAGAAGATATGGACATTGCGTAGTCGCAAGGGACTAGTTTAGTTGAGCGTTTGGTGGCTAGTTTAATTAGTTCAGCATAATACAATGGGCTGTAATGTATTAAAGCTGTTACAGTTGCTTGTGCTGTAATGTATTAAAGCTGTTACAGTTGCTTTAGGGATCATTGTCTTTCCCAAGGATTATTGTACAAACAAGAGAGATATTAAACATTTACAAGTTGTGATCATGTCTCAGTCAGATTATGTTATGCAGTTAGAATACCGAAGGAAGGATGCTTGGGCTTTGGAAGATGCAGAGAAGATGAGCTAGAATGCTGATCAGGAAGGCTGGACCTCAATCTTAACTGCCTGGTGAAGCTGCAATCATTTTCCTCGGGACAAAAGTTTGAGGTTGATTATTAGAAACATTCAAAATTAACGATTTTAGTTTGTAAAGTGGATTTTGTTTTGCAAAATAAATAAGGAGCTGACTCATCAAACTGGAGATAATTTTGGAATTAAGGAATGGTGAGGACTTATAAAGCACACTTGTGATCAGGAAAACACTACATCAAAGCATTACAGAAGTGGATCCAACAGGACCATGCAAAAAAGGTGACTGGATAATACACTTTAAAAACTGTAGAGCAGTGGAGAAAGAGATGGACTAAGCGGGTAGCTGTTGGAAAAGAAAGGATGAATACAAGAAACTGAATGGCAGTCTCTTATAATCCCCAAAAACACTGTACAAATTTTGGAATGGGAGATGAATTGGGTTTAGACATCCTCTGTGATAGCAATGGCAGATAATATCAACTAATATTTCACACTGAAATAAGAACTACAACAGTATTTTCATTTAAGAAAACATTATACAAGCCAAATTTTGACTTCCACTTAAAATTCTAAAGTGGATTCAACTAATGGCTATTAGCCTAATCATGTTGGAATTCATTAAGAGAAGCTAGTTATAACCAAAGATTTTATTTTTAACTTGTACAAATTGCGGATGAGAATACTTATGAAATACCATACATGATCTATGAAAGCCTGATAAGCACATCCCTTTGGAACAGTGATGAGTAATAATTTCTTTAGCAAGGTGGTGGCGAATCTGTGAAATTCATTGCCACAGATGGCTGTGGAGGCCAAGTCATTGGGTATATTTAAAGTGGAGGTTGATAAATTCTTGATTAGTAAAGGTATCAAAAGTTATGAGGAGAACGCAGGCGAGTGGGGTTGAGAAGGATAACAAATCAGCCATGATAAAACGGTGGAATACACTCAATGGGCCAAGTGGCCTAATTCTATTCAAATGTCTTATAACCTTTGCTCTTAAAAAGACTCTGGTATTACAGATGGATTAATCTATGATGTGGGAAAGATTTAGAGCTTTTTTCATTGAGAATAAATTATAAATTACTTCAATTTGGTTTAGATTTTATCAAACTAGTATTGATATTTACAGATTGGAGTAGTTAAATCGCAATATTTTGGGGCAGAAATGACTTTACCCATTTTTGTACCAAGCAACACCACGACCCATTACTGAACTATTCCCACAACCTATGACTCACTTTCAAGAACTCTTTATCTCCTGTTCTTAATATTTATTGGTTGTTTATTTATATTATAATTTGTTTTCCTTTTTGTATTTGTACCGTGTTTTTTTAAAACTCACATTGGTTGTCCACCCTGTTGGTGGGGCCTTTCATCGATACTATTATGGTTATTGGATTTATTGAGTTTGCCCACAAGAAGATGAATCTCAATGTTGTACATAAAAACATAGAAAACCTACAGCACAACACAGGCCCTTCAGCCCACAAATGCTGTGCTGAACATGTACTTAGAGAAAAATTACCTAGGCTCACCCATAGCCCTCTATTTTTCTAAGCTCCATGTATCTATCCAGGAGTCTCTTATGTGACGAAAAACCAAGTTATCAGAAGATTGATACTGATGAGAGAGGTAAGAGAGACAAATGGAGAAGCGTTCAAAATGTTAATGAGAGAGGAGAGAGATTAACAAAAAGAGACACAGTTCCGGGTATTGACAGACCAGTTGCTTTGAACCTGAACTATTTGAAGTTTGATGGACAGGCGATACCCCAGCAGGGGGATAAAATGAACAGGTTCGCTAAGGCACGACAGACACCACGAGATCACGAGACCCTGGAAAAGCAGTGTGCTCCCACAAGTTGGTGGGAGTTTGGAGGTCTGGTCGCGGGACCAACCATAGATGCACAGGGTGAAAAGGTACGATCGGCGGGAACCTGGTGTGTGTGTGTTGGCCCTTGCCTGGGTGCCGGGTTCACCGCGGAAGAACGGTCGTATCCGGAACGGAGGGGTCACAGTCGGTGACCACAGAAGACATTAAAAGAGTCCGCCCGAAAGTCAACTGTGAAGAACAAAGGTCTGTGTGAATCAGAATTTGCATATTCTCTCTCCCTCTCTCCAACGGCACAACAGCGATTACTGCGAACTGTACTAAGCTGAACTGAACTCTGCGTCACTTGAGACTGATCATTTTACCCCTAGACTGCGATAGAGCTTGATTGATTCCTATTATCCTAGTTCTGTGTACATGTGTGTTTTATCATTGCTAACCTGTTGCATTTATATCCTTACGATTAGAGTACTGTGTTACTTATTTCTTTAATAAAACTTTCTTAGTTCCAGTAATCCAGACTCCAACTAAGTGGTCCATTTCTGCTGGTTTGGCAACCTAGTTACGGCGTACGTAACACTTAAAAGACCCTATCGTATCTGCCTCCACCACCATTGCCAGCAGCCCATTCCATGCACTCACCACTCTGTATGTGAAAAAAAACCTAACATCTCCTCTGTATCTACTTTCAAGCATCTTAAAACTGTGCCCTCTCATGTTAGCCATTTCAGCCCTGGGAAAAAGCCTCTGACTATCCACACAATCAATGCCTCTTATCATCTTATACACCTCTATCAGCTCACCTCTCATCCTCCACCACTCCAAGGAGAAAAAGCCGAGTTCACTCAACCTATAAGGCATGCTCCCCAATAAAGTCAACATCCTTGTAAATCTCCTTTGCACACTTTCTATAGTTTCCACATCCTTCCTGTAGTGAGGTGACCAGAACTGAGTACAGTACTCCAAGTGGAGCCTGACCAGGGTCCTATATAGCTGCAACATTATCTCTCGGCTCTTGAACTCAATCCCATGGTAGATGAAGGCCAATGCACTGTGTGCCTTCTTAACCACAGAGTCAATCTGCGTAGCAGCTTTGGGTCTCCAATGCACTTGGACCCTAAGGTCCCTCTGATCCTCCACATTGCTAAAAATCTTACCATTAATACTATCTTCTGCCATCATATTTGACCTACCCAAATGAAACACCTTACACTTACCTGGGTTGAACTCCATCTGCCACTTCTCAGCCCAGTTTTGCATCCTATCGATGTCCCGCTGTAACCTCTGACAGCCCTCCACACTATCCACAACACCACCAACCTTTGTGTCATCAGCAAATTTACTAACCCATCCCTCCACTTCTTCATCCAGGTCACTTATTAAAAATCACGAAGAGAAGAGGCCCCAGAACAGATCCCTGAGGCACACCACTGGTCACCGACCTCCATGCAGAATATGACCCAGCTACAACCACTCTTTGCCTTCTGTGAGCAAGCCAATTCTGGATCCACAAAGCAATGTTCCCTTGGATCCTATGCCTCCTTACTTTCTCAATAAGCCTTGTATAGGGTATCTTATCAAATGCCTTGCTGAAATCCATTTACACGACATCTAATGCTCTACAATCATCAATGCGTTTAGTCACATCCTCAAAAATTTCAATCAGGCTCATAAGGCATGACCTGCCCTTGACAAAGCCATGCTGACTATTCCTAATCATATTATACCTCTCCAAATGTTCATAAATCCTGCCTCTCAGAATCTTTTCCATCAACTTACCAACCACTGAAGTTAGGCTCACTGGGCTATAATTTCCTGGGCTATCTCTACTCCCTTTCTTGAATAAAGGAACAACATCCGCAACCCTCCAATCCTCTGGAACCTCTCCCGTCCCCATTGATGATGCAAAGATCATTGCCAGAGGCTCAGCAATCTCATCCCTCGCCTCCCACAGTAGCCTGGGGTACATCTCATCCGATCCCAGTGACTTATCCAACTTGATGCTTTCCAAAAGCTCCAGCACATGCTCTTTCTTAATGTCGATATGCTCAATCTTTTCAATCCACTGTAAGTCATCCCTGCAATCACCAAGATCCTTTTCCCTAGTGAATACTGAAGCAAAGGATTCATTAAGTATCTCTGTTATCTCCTCCAGTTCCATACACAGTTCTCCACTGTCACACTTGGCCAAGGCCTTCTCAGCCTCCTTTCTGCTAGCCTTATAATCTTCTTGATCTCTATCATCACCTAGTTCTTTGAACCTTTCATAAGCTTTTCTTTTCTTCTTGACTAGATTTTCAACAAGCTTTGAACACCATGGTTCCTGTGCCCTACCATCCTTTCCCTGTCTCATTGGAATGTATCTATGCAGAACGTCACGCAAATATCCCCTGAACATTTGCCACATTCCTGCCGTACATTTCCCTGAGAATATCTGTTCCCAATTTATGCTTCCAAGTTCCTGCCTGATAGCTTCATATTTCCCCTTATTCCAATTAAACGCTTTCCTAACTTGTCTGTTCCCATCCCTCTCCAATGCTTTGGTAAAGGAGATAGAATTGTGATCACTATCTCCAAAATGCTCTCCCGCTGAGAGACCAGAAATCTGTCACTTGACCAGGTTCATTTCCCAATAGCAGATCAGGTACAGTCTCTCCTCTTGTAGGCTTATTTACATATTGTGTCAGGAAACCTTCCTGAACATACCTAACAAACTCCACCCCATCTAAACCCTTTGGTCTAGGGAGATGCCAATCAATATTTGGGAAATTAAAATCTCCCACCATGACAATCCTGTTATTATCACACCTTTCCAGAATCTGTCCCTGTTACTATTGGGTGGTCTACAAAAAACACCCAATAGAGTTATTGACCCCTTCCTGTTTTTAACTTCCACCCACAGAAACTCAGTAGACAATCCCACCATGACTTCCTCCTTTTCTGCAGCCGTGACACTACCTCTGATCAGCAATGCCACGCCCCCACCTCTTTTGCCTCCCTCCCCGTCCTTTCTGAAACATCTATAGCCTGGCACTCTAAGCAACCATTCCTGCCACTGAACCATCCAAGTCTTCGTAATGGCCACAACATCATAACTCTAAGTATTGATCTACGCTTAAGGTCATCTGCTTTGTTCATGATGCTTCTTGCATTAAAATAGAAACATCTCAAACCATCGGTCAGAGCACTTCCCTTCTCTATCACCTGCCTATCCTCCCTCTCGCACTGTCTCCAAGCTTCTCTACTTGTGAGCCAACAGCCTCTTCCCCAGTCTCTTCAGTTTGGTTCCCACCCCCCAACACTTCCAGTTTAAACTCTCCCAATAGCCTTAGCAAACCTCCCTGCCAGGATATTGGTCCCCCTTGGATTCAAGTGCAACCTGTCCTTTTTGTACAGGTTACACCTGCCCCAAAAGAGGTCTCAATAATCCAGAAATCCGAATCCCTGCCCCCCCGCTCCAATCTCTCAGCCACACATTTATCCTCCACCTCACTCTATTCCTACACTCACTGTTGTGTGGCACAGACAGTAATCCTGAGATTACCTTTGAGGTCCTGCTTCTTAACTTCCTTCCTAACTCTCTGTAGTCTGTTTTCAGGACCTCCTCCCTTTTCCTACCTATGTCGTTGATACCAATATGTACCACAATCTCTGGTTGTTCATCTTACCACTTCAGGATATCATGGACACAATCAGGAACACCCCAGCCCCTAGCACCTGGGAGGCAAACTACCATCCATGTTTCTTTCCTGCATCCACACAGTTGCCTGTCTGACCCCCCAACTATAGAGTCCCCTATTACTGCTGTCTTCTTCCTCTCCCTACCCTTCTGATGACATACCTGTACTTCGATTATAAACTTACTTTAAACTTTGACCAATGCAGCCCCAACAGATCCAAAATTGGATCTCTAGACTTATTTCAATAATTCAGGTGAGCTGCATGTCTAAAGTAATCCTCCGAGCTAAAGAAAACAGGATGTAGCCAGCAGTATCAATAGCACAAAGGAGCAGCAAGTTGGGCACAGCAACAAGCACTGAAAATTTAAAAATACATCTATAGCGTTGGTAATGAGAGAGGCTGGTATACGCCGAGCAAAAAAACGTAAAGCATCCATTAGTCTCTTCATTTAGATTGTAAATGTATCGACTACTCTAAGTACCTGTATTGCACGTTGGTTTTCCTACCAGAAAAATGAGCATGATGAGGTTCAATTTTAACCCCACACTTTGGTGTCTCCCTCCATCTCTCCCTCTGTAAAAATTGACCAATAATGCAAACCTTTTTGGAGAATTGAAAGCTCTGGACTGAAATTCCTGCCAAGGGTGAAGTGAGCAACCTTGAGCTGAAATTGCTACGGCTCTGCTTACCAGTCCAAAAGCAGTAGTTCTTTCTTTAACCATGATTCAGAGATACGTACTGATTCAGCAATGCTGCCAAGGCTACTGATTCATCTAATGACAATACAACATGTCTCAGTCAGTACCCATGCTGTTAATAGAATGACACATGGAGTTACCATGTAAATTGCAAAACAACCTCAAATTTAACTAATTAAATTAAAGGCATCCATTAGTCTTGCAAGACCATGGATCTGCACCTGGAAAGTCTTACTCTCCAGGGTGCAGGCCTGGGCAACGTTGTATGGAAGACCGGCGGTTGCCCATGCTGCAAGTCTCCCCTCTCCACGACACCAATGTTATCCAAGGGAAGGGCATTAGGACCCATACAACTTGGCACCCGTGTCGTCGCAAAGCAATGTGTGATTAAGTGCTTTGCTCAAGGACACAACACATGTTGCCTCGGCTGGGGCCTGAACTCACGACCTTCAGGTTGCTAGTCTAATGCCTTAACCACTTGGCCACGAGCCCACTAATTATATCAATGGATACTTGCTTTTTTTTTCCTATTACTAATGATCTGAGAACATGAATTAATGTGTATTTCAGAATCAGAGCCATGTACAATGTAGTGGGGAGATGATTGATTCCCTGATGAAAATAGAAACATATACAGTACATTTCCGAGTGACTGGAGCATTTTACCACCCCCTGATGAAAATAAATTCTGATTTGTTCTCTGAGAGTAATTGAATAAGGAAAATGTTCAGTGTAGAAGTTGGCTCTGTGCAATGACAGAGCTTCTCTGAATAAAAAGTGTTGCCAATTATATAGATTTATTGTTGGTTGTAGAAAGTAGCCTAGAAAACATCTGGTTAATTGAACAAAAATGACATTACTCTCTATCATTTAGTAACAAGACATCAACATTTACAGATTGTCTTTTTAATAGATTTCTATCATTTGTGCTGATAAAAATAATTAAATATTTTTTTCAGCGGGTTATAATGAGTGAAAGATTAGAAAATTAGGATCTAGTAGTCAGCATTCAATAGACTTACCAAAGATTACAATATTATAGTCATGATTACACCTTAGACTAATGTGTGTCATGCATTGAGGAGCTCATGTTCCTCATCAGTTCGTCCAATTGCATCCGGGTTTGATAATGGGTCCAGGTCAGCAAAAAGTTTAAACCATGTAGACTGGTCAGTTGAATTTTTCGAAGCACCTAAAAGCACAAGAAATATTATGTTAATAAATCTGGTGTTACAGTATCTTAATTGTAGGGGAAAGAATTCTAAACATTTTGCCAGAATACAAACATAACTGATGTTTGTTAATATTTCATGCTGAATCTAACAAGTTTTACCTGGAATGAATAAATTCAGCACATCTGCCAGACTGTATTACATTGTATTTTATAAATGAGGTTTCATATTGTAATAAATGACAGCTGGAGTTTTACTCAAACAAATTCTGCACAGAAGATGAAATATGATTTTGAGCCTCAGTGTAACCAGATCATAGATGCTGAATACATGCTTCTCTGCCAACAATCTGAATTCTCCAACTATGTAGTATCACATCTCCTACAGGGTTCACAATAAATGTTAAAACAGGAAATGCGACAAAAGTCAATTGCATACTGTTGGGAATGTTCAACTGACCCCAAACAGTCAGGGAGAGATGGAGGAACAAATCTTTAAGCTCCTTTCTGAAAAGGGCAAAAAAAGTTCATCCAATTATCACGTGAGTTTCAATCAACATAACCAACAGAGCTGCAACCTGTTTAAAGGATCTGTGAATAAATTCCCAGGTCGGGATGAAATGGTGACGTTAGTAAAAGATGCAAAGGAGGAAATTCTGGACCATCATTTGTCACTTCTCCCTGGCCACAATAAAGGATTAGAGGTCTGTTGTTTAATTTGAAGTTATAGCATAAAACTTTCTGTTGAAAAGCAAAGATTCATCAAGATTCTGTTAACTTGACAACAGGTGATATGGAAGTTCATTACGGACTGTGCATTTAACATGGTCCACTTGGATTTTAGCAAGGGTTTTAAATAAGGCCTGCAATTCAGGATTGCTTGAAAAGCTCATGGAACCATCGGGGAAGTGGGAAATTGGATTTGAAATTGGCTCCGTTGCAGCAAGCAAAGAACAATGGTTGACAACAGGTAGTTAGGTAGCCTGAGATACTTTTGTACTCAAATGATCTTGCTGATACCTCAGTTTGCACATGGCCCTGCTGAGACCACACTGCTGCAGATTGATTCGTTGTATTTAATAAAGGGTACATTGACAACCATAAAGGGAATGCAACAGGGATTCACCATTAATGATTTCTGGGATGAAGGAGTTAAATTTAAAAGAATGAAAGGTGATTATTGGAGCCTTTGGGTTCAGATGTAATCGTCCTTTTTGTACAGGTCGTACCTCCCACAGAAGAGGCCTCAGTGATCCAGGAATCAGAATCCCTGCCCCCTACACCAGTCTCTCAGCCACACATTAGTAAGCTTGATCATGCTATTCTTGCACACGCTGGCATGTGGCACAGGCAGCAACCCTAAGATTACTACACTGGAGGTCCTGCCTTTCAGCTTCCTACCTAACTCCCTGAGTTCTCTCTTCAGGACCTCCTCCCTTTTTCTACCTATGTCATTGGTACCAACATGTACCAAGACTTCTGGCTGGTCACCCTCTCCTTTCAGAATACTCTGCACCTGACCCAAGACATCCCGTACACTGAAAGGTGACCTCAGGGGAAAACGCATACTGTAATTCTGGACACTGAGAAGCTAGATGCCGGAATGGACTGTAGTGAGCGAGGAGTCAGAAGTCACCAGTCTGATATAAAACTCAATGCTGTTACTGTGAACGGACTGAAGTTCCGAATGATTACCTCCTCCAAGTTTTGTGAAGATGGCATTAACATTACTACAGGGCATTTGATCATCACAAACAAAGCCTGTGTTTACTACTCATTCCTAATTCCCCTGAGCCGAGTAACCAGTCATGAGTCAACTAAATTGGTGATTCTGGAGTCACTCACAGGCCAGATTGATTAAGGGAAGCAGATTTCCTTTCCCGAAGGACATCCATGAATCAAATATCTTTTATTTTAAACAATCCAGTATTTTCAGTAGTACTAACATTTTTAATGCAGAATTTAATTACTTGCCTTTGTTCCCCAGCTACCATGGTGAAAATGTTAACTTACGATATTAGCCCAGTAATGTAGCCACTCTGCTACTGAACCCACCGTGCAACCTTTCTCCAAATAGAGGTAAACATTATCAGGAACTGTGATGTACTGAATATTCTGGCAAGACCAATGCATTTCAGACAGATGGACTTGTTGCTTTTGTACCCACTACTGAGGATCTCATTTAATAAACTTTACCTGCCCCAATTACTGGACTTCGAATATCTCAATTCATGCACTATATGATATTCAGATACAGCGCGCACGCACACACACACACACACACACACACACACACACGGCCGATGGAACAATGACCTTTTAATGGATTCTTACTCATATCCCCAATGAATCCGTTTAGCTGCTCTTTTGACTGAAATGCAGGTTGAAGATTGAGGCCGGCTGCTGTCCAACCTTAAAAAGAAATGAGCAAAGTATTCAAACACATGGAATGTGTATATATAAAAAAACTGCAATACACATGTTTTTACACTGCTGCCAGTTACTGAGGACATTTATGAACAGATGTTGTAAAGAAACATAATCAATCAGCTTTAAACCATTCTATACCACACACAACTTGTCATAAGTAAAAAATAAACTGCTGGAGGAACTCAGTGGGTCTGGCAACATCTGTTTGTCATAATCTGTGATACTAATCCATCAACACTAATTGGATTAGTATCACAGATTTACAAATGTGCACGTTAAAACAGAGCTATTTTGTGCAGTTCAAGTTATGTTGTTTTGTTTCAGTTTGATTGCATGCAGTGAAAGACTTGTTCATTAGTGTCTTCTTTCATTTCTCTCACCGGGTGACAATATGGACAAGAAACAGAGTACTTCTGAATTGTGCTCATTGTTGCCTGTTAGAGTACAGCAAACTTCCAGAAACAAGATTGTCCTTTTTAATAATGTAGTACACTGGTGCTAGTATTGGTATTGTTTCATGAATGCCACATGTACCAAGATACAATGAAAAGCTTGTCCTGCGTACTCTTGATACAGATCTGATCATTGCACGGTGCACAGAGATAGAATAAGGTAAAAAAAAGACAATGCTGAATAAGGTGTAAAAGCTCCTGAAAGAGTGCAGTACAGGTAAACAATAAAGTGAAAGATCATAACAAGATAGATAGTGAGGTCTAGAGTCCATTTTATCATACAAGAGTTCCATTCAAGAATCTGAAAACAGTGGGATGGAATCTGTCCTTATGCGTTGGTAAATGCTTTCAGGCGTTTGTATCTTCAGAGCAGAAGTCCCCAACCCCGTGCCGAAGAAGTCTTCAGTGTCCTGCCTCAATGACTACCGCCCCGTTGCACTCACATCCATCATCATGAAGTGTTTTGAGAGGCTCGTCATGAGGCACATCAAGACCCCGCTGCCCCCCTCACTGGAGCCCCTGCAGTTCACGTACCGTCCCAACAGTTCAACAGACGACGCCATTGCCATCACCCTCCACCTGGCCCTAACTCACCTGGACAAAAAAGACACATTTGTTCAAATGGTGTTCATAGACTTCAGTTCAGCATTCAACACAATCATTCCTCAGAAACTGATTGGAAAGCTGAGTCTACTGAGCCTGAACGCCTCCATTGCAACTGGATCCTAGACTTCCTGACTGGGAGACCTCAGTCAGTCCAGATTGGGAGCAGCGTCTCCAACACCATCACACTGAGAATGGGGGCCCCCCAGGGCTGTGTGCTCAGTCCACTGCCATTCACTCTGCTAACCCACGACTGTGCAGCAATACACAGCTCGAACCACATAATCAAGTTCGCCGATGACACGACCGTGGTGGGTCTCATCAGCAAGAACAATGAGTCAGCATACAGAGAGGAGGTGCAGTGGCTAACGGACTGGTGCAGAGCCAACAACCTGTCTCTGGATGCAAATAAAACAAAAGAGATGCTTGTTGACTTCAGGAGGACACGGAGTGACCGCTCTCCGCGGAATATCGACGGCTCCTTCGTAGTGATCGTCAAGAGCACCAAATTTCTTGGTGTTCACCTGGCAGAGAATCTCACTTGGTCCTTCAACACCAGCTTCATAGCAAAGAAAGCCCAGCAGCATCTCTGCTTCCTGCGAAGGCTGAGAAAAGTCCATCCCCCACCCCCCATCCTCACCACATTCTACAGAGGTTGTATTGAGAGCATCCTGAGCAGCTGCATCACTGCCTGGTTCGGAAATTGCACCGTCTCGGATCGCAAGACCCTGCAGCAGATAGTGAGGTCAGCTGAGAAGATCATTGGGGTCTCTCTTCCTGCCATTAGACATTTATACCACGTGCTGTATCCATAAAGCAAACAGCATTATGAAGGACCCCATGCACCCCTCATACAAACTTCTCCCTCCTGCCATCTGGCAAAAGGCACCGAAGCATTCGGGCTCTCATGACCAGACTATGTAACAGTTTCTTCCCCCAAGCCATCAGACTCCTCAATACCCAGAGCCCGGACTGACACCAACCTACTGCCCTCTATTGTGCCTATTGTCTTGTTTATTATTTATTGTAATGCCTGCACTGTTTTGTGCACCTTATGCAGTCCTGGGTAGGTCTGTAGTCTAGTGTAGTTTTGTGTTGTTTTACATAGTTCAGTGTAGTTTTTGTATTGTTCATGTAGCACTGTGGTCCTGAAAAACATTGTCTCATTTTTACTGTGTACTACTGTGTACTGTACCAGCAGTAATGGTCGAAATGACAATAAAAAATGACTTGACTTGACTTGACTTGAAATGGCTTGTATGAGGGGGCATAATTTTACAGTGATTGGTGGAAAGTATAGTGGGGGATGTCAGTAGTAGTTTATTTTAAAAACACAGAATGGACGTAATATGACATTTCGACTCCTGTACCCAGTGTCCTGAGTGAGGACATGTGTCAAATGCCCTCTTCAACACATTGTCCCATTACTACTCCACTAACTTCTGTCCTTCACAAAACTACTAACCACATTAACCACTGTCATTCAAATCCTTAACACAGATGTGTTACCCATTATAAATTGGTTATATACAAAAGGCAGAAACCAAAACAAACATGTTCACCATCACATTAAAATAAGAACTGTACAATTGATGAGCAAATTTATTCCAAAAGAGCTATTTTTAAAAAGAATTGGCTATTTGCTTAACCCAACATTTTCTGATTCAAAAATGCTCTTTTTATCATTGTAATAAATCGAGCAGGAGGCAATACTGAATTAGATGTGTTTTTCCTCCACTGTCACTACAGTACTCCAGCTTCTCGAGCATACAAGCAAATATTAATTTAAATTATTTAACCAAGGTCAGCCAACTGCAAACCTCCTGGTAGTGAAACTGCCACGGGAAGTGTCTACATCAATCACTGCCCTGTAATTTGTATGCAAATTAAACTCATGCATACATCCTGCCTGAAATCAGGGCAGGCCCCTTGATGATAAATTTTTATTTCAAAATTGAGAGTCCATTTTTTGAGAGGTACAATAAGATATCACTAAATAGAAAGCACTTCTCATACTTGGAATAACTTTTTGTTTAAAAAGGCGAAATGCTTAAACACAATACTGATTTTGACAGGTGATTATACTTACAATTTTTTAACAAGTGACACATATTTATCAATGAAAAAACATACTTTTTTTCCTGAGACCCATAAGTGGGCAAGATCTATTTTGATGGGAACTCAGTTTGAAGAACAAGACAAATTAAGATAAAATCTTACTATAAAAAATAGCTTAAAGAAAATATTAGATAATTGAAAGGTCATGTAATATTTGCAAGGATATATTTTAAAATCATTCTTAATATCCTGGAATACATCATCACAACCTCTCTGAGCCCTCCATGCCTCTATTTCTGTCACTACTTCCACTTTTTCTTTTTTAATTTTTGTGCATGAAGTACAAATACTGTACAATGGAATGCACTCCACAGCAAGCAACCAATGCCAACATTAAATAGACCCAAGTCCAGTTTCACTTAGATAATAAAAATAACAAAATAAGTACAGATGCTGGAAATCTGAAAAAAAAACACACAAATTGGTGGAAACAAGGGATTGAGACTGGAAAAGTTAAATTAATTTCTCTTTCCACAGATGTTTCCTGACTTGCCATTTCCAGGACTTTGTTTTTGTTAATACATAGACGGGTGTAGTGTGAACTAGAATACACCCCAAGCACATCCCATTACTGTGATCTTGTAGAATGAGATGCCGGTTGGTGCAGAATTTGAGAATCATTTGTGCTACAAACCCATGACAACCAGGAATTGGACTGACATTTAGAACAGAATTATTTCCATTTTATTAATTTGGATCGCACTGAAGTCAAAAGCAAAAATCTAGCATCCAACAACATTACTAGATCTCTCTTTCTTTAATCTAGTTGGCTGCCATGCACATTTGATTCTGTGTTACCCGTGGTAAAATTCATATCAGGATGGAATATAAAATTGAATGCACTTATAAAGGAAAAAAAGGCTGCTGATTTGCCCATGCCTACTGACCCAGAGGAATTTACACCCATTTATTCCAGCTCTCATTCTTCTACCTGAAGCAACAAATAATCTGCTGGAAAAACTAAATAGGTTGAGTAGCATCTGTGAGGGGAAAGGAACTGTTGACGTTTTTGGTCAAAACCCTGTATTGGCACTATGCGCATTCGCTGACATTTTGTGCTCCACATTACCTCTGTCCTTTGCTCAGAGAACAGTATTAGGGAGGGGGCATCTGCAGAATGGTAATAACTTTACAACAAATTACATTTAATATAATCTTTGAATTCAGTAAAATATATTTATTTTTATTTATTGAGATGCAGCGTGGAGTAGGCCCTTCTGGCTTTTCAAGCTGTGTTGCCTCAGCAACCCCCAATTTAACCCTAGCCTAACCACAGGACAATTTACAATGAACAAATAACCTACAAACCGGTACATCTGGAGCACCTGGAGGAAAGCCATGTGGTCACGAGGAGAAAGCCTTATAGGCAGCAGTGGGAATTGAACCCGGGTCACCTATACAATAAAGAATTGTGCTAATCACTACACTACTGTGCCACCAGAATGTTTCATAGGAGTACAGTAAAATGCGGATTCCCAGCTGAAGAAGGGGATATTAGGATAGCTAACCAAAAATATAGTCAAAGAGTAGCTTTCAAGGACTATCTTAAATTGGGGAAAAGTACAAGGGAGAGAGACGGGAAAAGATTAGCCAGAGAAGTCCCAGAACTTTTAATCTAATTGCTGAAAGCTCAGCTGCTCATCGTGGAGTATGGAGGTGAGGGTAACACAAGGATGCAGAGTGGGAGGAAATTTAGTCTATAGGCTGGAGGAGAT
Source organism: Mobula birostris (assembly GCF_030028105.1). Lineage (NCBI taxonomy): Eukaryota > Metazoa > Chordata > Chondrichthyes > Myliobatiformes > Myliobatidae > Mobula > Mobula birostris. The sequence continues at coordinate 145,180,786 of NC_092372.1, read as the reverse complement.
TATATACTTGAGGATGAGGAGGAATTTGAACATTGGAATAATAAATTTTAAGACTGAGGCATTGTGGACATACATCCAATCTAGTCGATGCACAATGGTGATAGTTGATGTTGAGTTAGAACACTTTCAGCAGTTTATGGACACACTTGTTTGTGGAAAGTGAGAGCCATCAGAATTTCAAGGGCTCGCACAACCCGAGGCAACACGTTTACCAGCACCTGACTGAGGGAGAGTAGGGTGATTACAGAAATGACTGTTTAAAAGTAAGAGAGTGAGCCCAAATGAACGGTCTTGATCCGAGACACTGACTAACCATTTCTCTTCAGAAGTGCTGCTTGACTGGTTGAGCCCCTCCGGTGCCGTTCTGTGGCATTTAAAAGTACGAGGCTGCCCTTTTAAGACTCGGATGAAGTGAAACTTTTTTTAAAAATATGGTCGTGAGCATTTGATTGTTCTCCTACAAAGAGTAGTTGAAGCAGAGAATATAAATTGTTTAAAGCTAATTTGTTAATGAGACAGGGGTTGAATGGCTACATAATTTTTCTATGTATGTTTCTATAATGAAATACAGACTAAAGTTTCAAACAAAGGCTACAATCAGATTCACCGTGAGCTTATGTAAAGGTGAAGACTTGCGTGGCTAAATTGCCAATGTCACCTATGTACTGGACTGTCTGACAAACTTCACCACACACATTATTGCACAGTAGAAATAGCAGTTTAAAGCCAGTGCTAAGCAGTATTCTCTAAGCATTCTTGTTCCTTAACCTGTCACACTTGAGACCTGGGCCAAGGCAAATTAACCTTACTATATTTGTACAGCACATAGGAAAGGTGGGTATTGAAATCACAAGAATACCAGAGGAGAAACGTACTGGAATTAGTCAATGTAGTAGAACTTTAAAATATAATTTTAGTATACTTTGCAGTATAAATTCCTAGTCCTGTCCTGTGAAGAAGTTGGGCCCATCTCCTTGGAGTTTAGAAGAACGAGAGGTGCTTCAATTGAGACGTACCGGATTCTGAGAGGGATTGTTAGGATTGCTCTATGTAGCTGAGACTGAGTCTTTTTTTCCCCTCACTCGGTAGGGTAAATGACTACAGGATAAGGAATCGAGCAGATGATTGAGCTGATAAATCATTTTCTTTTGGGTTGCATGTTTTGCAATAATCAACCTCAGGGTTTTTTTTAAAATGCTCTGTCCTTCAATTTTACCCAGGTTTCAATCAATAGATCTTTGGATCCTTGATGAGTTCAGGCAAAATGATCAATTAGGAAAGTGGACAAAGGCTGTGAGGGAGAACAGGCTTAAAGAACGCAGAGAAATAAAAGCAGGAGTAAACCTTCAGTCTTTTCTTTTCTCAAATAGTTTTATTACTCATTGTCTGAATTGGGGAGGAAAATAAATAGGAAAGCTTCCAGGCTGAGCCTTTATTTTGGGCTAAATACATTCTCAATTAATTGAGAGAAGGATGGAGTTCATTTATATTTGTGCAAAATTGGAGATTTAGCCTTGAAAATGGATCAACTAGAATCTGCTAAAATTAAATTGCAAACCTTCTAATATGGATTTGGAATATTACTTCAAAGATTTATCAAGAACACAACAGCATTATCAATGAAAAAATGTTCAAGGTGCTATTATTTTCATATTTCTATACTTACCAGTAACTGAAGATGATAGATCTCCCAAGCTTTTGTCAAACAGTTGAGAAGGGAGGAAGCTTGAAGGAGAGGGAGATTGGTCCGATTCACCAGCTGTTGGATGGTTTGGTGAATGCAGACCTTCTCCAAATACTGCTTGCCATTCTCTGCTGAAGTCACCCTCTTCCAGTGATGTCCCATTTAGTATTTCATTCAACAACGCCATTTCATCCTTGTCACTTGTTTGAGATTCAATGGAGTTGATCAATAAATTCGTTGGAGCTGAAATTAAAATTGAAGAAAAAACATCAATTTGTGTAATATGTTGATATGCACAGGCAAATAAAATCTCATTCTCAAATATTATAGAAAGACTAATTTTTGTACCATACAATTTTAACAACTTTCATTTCTTAGGAGAGGTTAACAATCTTGGAAATACATATTCTGCAACTATGATACATTGCCATAAGATATATATCCTGTCAGTAGAGTCAAAAATTTTGCAACAGGACACTGTAATTCTTTTAATGTCTGTTCCTTGAAAAACATAATTTAAAAAAAAAAATTCTACTTACTCTGGATGTACATACAAAACTACGCTAACATTCTGTGTTTCTCTTAACACATTATCCAGCTTGGGTTTGGTTTTTTGCATTTTATTTCCTGCAAACTTTTAGATAATTTTAGAATAATGTCCTTTTTGTAATATGTGGTTTCAGTCTGTCATCATCTTGACATTTCCCATGTTATTCATTTGAAAATCAGTGTTATTGGTTCCAGCATAGTAGAAGATGAGGATCATCAGTTTTTGCACAAAATCACTTCTGGCGTATAATCAGCCACAGCTTTCATGACATGGCACGAATGAACTTCTGCTTTCCTGCTTAGATTCCCCTATACGGTGCACTGTCTCACAGGAATATTAGGAGCCAAGCAACAAGCATTCCAGGCTTTCACAAGTAATTCCATCACTCTGGTTCAGTTAATAATTGAAATTAGCTGGTCCATTATCAATTCTTTGCCAATCTTGCTAATGAAATAAGATGCTTTTTAAAGTTATTATTATACATTGTAAGATAATTTTAATAGCTCTGATATCTGCTTACATTTCATTTGAAAACAATTTTCATCCCTTATCCCTGATTGTTATTTTAACACCGAAGTTTCGGATTCATTATCCACATGAGGAGATTGCCATCGATATTCCTTACTCTAACCTGGATGTGAAGTAGCTAGAAACCATATTAGCTGATATAATTTGATATCAATTAACCTTAAAGAATGGCAGGAAAAGATCTTAAAATTGCTTTGATGTGAGAGTTATCCAAGGAAAATATATTCATATTGCTAATAGGGTCACCAGCTATATTTTATGATTAAAACATCAAAACACCAAACTGCTGAATAGAACAAACAAAATTCTATTAATATTCTAATTTTGGACATTAATATGATGTTGCTGTGTAAAATTTTAGTTACTAATAGTTCTGTCAAAACGTACACCCGAGTACGAGAGTATTATACAATAATGATGCGTTATGGTTAAGTTACTAGACATGTGTTCAGAGGTCTGGATCCAAAGACAAGTTCAAGTCCTACCATAGCAATTGTGGAATTCACAGTAATTAAGGAAATCTGAAACAAAATTCTAGAATTTGTAATGGTGCCTCTGAAACTACTGGATTATTGTAAACATCTGTCTTATTTACTAATGCCTTGAGGGAAGGATATCCACCCTTGCATTATCTGACTCCTCACACAGCTAAGCCTTCTGAGACAGTTCTTGAAATGGAAGGGGAGACCTAGCAACAACCAATAAACACTGGCCTGGTGAACAACTTCCACGTAGCAGGTGGCTAGACATCAACAGAAAATGAACGCCAAGGAGACTCACTGTGAATCACATCAGTGAGAGCTTTTATCTAATTAAAACATTGTCAGGGCTACCCTGAAATGCAACAAAAAATAAACGCACATCGGTTTCATTCATCTTCAAGATCTGTGTGTTACTAGCAACATCCATTCCACATTACCCATGAGAAGATGGTAGCACCTTCAGTCCCAGTGAAGAAACTCCCACTGTGCTGTTGGGAAGGGAGTTCCCAGAGTTTCACCTACCGATAATAAAGGAACACCTCCGAATCAGGAGGATATGCATTCCAATGCACTGGTTGCCCTTGTCCTCTCTAGTGACAGAGATTGCAAGTTCATGAGATGCAGTTAGAGTGGTCTAGATGAGAAATTTCCATACCTTTTATAAATGAGGCACACTGTAGCCACTGACTGAATTGCTGGGTAGGGTGAAGGAAAGAACCCAATCAAACCTGTTGATGAGATTCTTGTGCATTGTTGGAGCTGCACTAATCCAGTTAAATGGTGAGTATCCAACATAATCCTGATTTGTGCCTTATACATGGGGATGGCAGGAAGAGTTTTAATCATCACAAGCAGTCGCTTGTTTCAGTGAGGTAGCATGAGATTTTAAAAGAGCTCAGGGCCTTTCCTGACTTTTCAGCAGAGTTCAATCATCGCGATATATTAAGTACTTGGGAAAAGGCCAATAAAATGATCTTGGGTTTAACCAGAGTGGCCAATGTGGGAGCGGGTCAGTGTTAGAGTGGTTAGTTTCAGGTTTTGACTCAAGAGGCTTATGCAAGAAGAAGCAAATGATCTGGGTAAGTTCCTTTCTCTCTTTGTCGAGTAGTGCATAGCTGGTACAGGAAGAAAGGGCCAAGGGTCAGTGGTGTTTTCTTCATGTGAATGTGGGAACTCAGAGTCCTCCAGTCTCTCTGATAACTACATGTGCATGAGGTGCATCAGGCTGTATCTCCTTACACATCATGTTAAGAGTGGAGCAGCAGCTAGATGACCTCTGGTTCATACTGGAGAATGAGAAGGTGATAGGAGCTACAGCGAGGTAGTCATTCCCAAGCTGCAGAAAGCAGGTAGCTGGGTGACTGTCAGGAGAGGAAAAGGGAATGGCTAGACAGTCCAGAGTATCCCTGTTGCCATTCCACTCAATAATAAGTATACTGCTTTGGATACCATGGGAAACAATCTACCAGGGAAAAGCCACAGTGGCCAGGACTCTGGTTCTGTGGCTCAGTAGGGAATGGAGGAGAAGAGAAGATTTAACCATTAGAGGAGCAACCAGGAGATTCTGTGGACATGAAAGAGACACCTGGATGGTATGTTGTCTCCCAGGTGCCAGGGGGAGGGACATCTCAGGTTGGGTCCACAGGGTTCTAAAGAGGGAAGCTGAACAGCCAGGTGTTACCATACTGTTGATAGGAAGAGGGATGGGGTCCTAAAGAAGAATATAGGGAGTTAGGTAGAAAGTTGAAAAGCAGGAGCTCAAGGGTGGTAATCTCTGAATTTCTGCCCGTGTCACATGCCAGTGAGGGTATGAATAGAATGCTTCGGCAGTTAACTGCATGACTGAGAAATTGGTATGGTGGGCAGACTTTCAGATTTCTTGATCACTGGGATCTCTTCTGGGGATGGCATGACCTGTACAAAAAGGAAAGTTTGCACCTGAACTCATGGAGGACAAAGTTCAAAGTAAATTTATCATCAAACTACATACATGTCATCTTTTACTACCCTGCGATCTATTTTCTTGCTGGCATTCACAGTAAATACAAATAAACACAACAGAATCAATGAAAAACTGCATAGAATAAAAACGGAGAAACAAGTAGAAGTGGTGTGTAGTGAGACTGAGTAAGGAGAGGCAGTTGACAGAGCAAAACTGCCGTCAGTGGGATGTGCGTCTTTACACTAGGTAGTAGGTTCAATAGTTTGGAAAAGTGAGGATAAAGTAAAAGGGAAAGAGTGCAGGACAGATTACAAACATCTCCAGAATAAATAAAAAAACAACAAGTTTAGAAAGGGATAAGAATTTAACTTATGTTAATATGGGGGCAAGATTGAAAAGTGTGGAGGTTATATATACAGGGCTGTAAGTCTTATATTTAAATGCATGCAGTACATGGAATAAGGTAGGTGATCTTGTTGCACAATTATGGAGATTGGCAGGTATGACGTTGTGCGCAGCACTCAGTCGTGGCTAAAAGATCATAGTTGGGAGTTTAATAACTAAGAATTCACAATGCATCAAAAGAACAGGCAGGCAGGTAGGCAGAGGAAGTGGGCTGGTTCTACCAGTAAAAAGTGAAATCAGCTCCTTAGAAAGAGGTGACACAGGATGGGAAGAGGTAGAATTGTTTTGAACAGGGTTAAAAATCTGCAAGGGTAAAAACCCTGATAGGAGTTTTACACAGACCTCTGACAGTAGCCAGAATGTACAGAACAAATTACAACAGCAGATCGAAAAGGAATGTAAAAAGGGCAATGTTACAATAGTCATGGGGGATTTCAATACACAAGTAGAATGGGAAAATCAGGTTGGTGCTAGGTCCTAAGAGAAGGAACTTTTAGTATGCCTATGAGATGGTTTTTTTAGAGCAGCTTATGTTGAACACACTAGGGGAAAATGCAATTCTAGACTGAGTGTTGTGTAAAGAACCAGATTTCATTAGAGAGCTAGAGATCATAATATGATGGAATTCACCCTGCAGTTTGAGAAGGAGAAACTAAAATCAGATGTATCAGTATTACAGAGGAGCAAAGTGAACTAGACAGGCATGGGAGAGGAGTGGGTCAAAGTTGATTGAAAGAGGACACCAGCAGGGACGACGGCACAACAGCAATGACTGGAGTTTCTGGGAGCAATTTGGAAGGCACAGGATATATTCATTGCAAAGAGGCAGTATTCTAAGGGGAGAATGAGGCAACCATGGCTGACAAGGGAAGGCAAAAACAGCATAAAAGCAAAAGAGAGGGCATATAATTAGAGCAAAAATTAGTGGGAGGTAGAGGATTGGGAAGCTTTTAAAAACCAACAGGAGCCAATTAAAAAGCCGTAAGGAGGGAAAAGATGAAATATGAGTATAAGCAAACCAATAATATAAAAGAAGATACCAAAAGTTTTTCAGAAAGGTGAAAGGTTTGAAGGTAGAAAAGTCACATGAGCCAGAAGGACTCCTCCCCAGTTGTAGCGGTAGCAGTTACTTGAACAAACCAAAACTGCTTAGAGACTAAGCATGTGGGGGTGGGGGTGATCCTGTACAACGCGCTATTTATCCAGAACTAAGTTCCAAATCAAAGAATACATTCAAAATTGTATTAAGCTAGCTAACAAAGAACCTTGAAGAGATAAAAACTCTTGAGACTAAACAAGCAACATAACAAAATAAACAGGCTTAGCATAGTAAAGGGTTTTAAGCCAAAAGTTCTTAAGCTTATTCAGGAATATTCAAACATAGTTAAGCAAATTTAAGTGTAATTAAGCAAGCAACAGAAAAGGTAATCACCCCTCAGCTCTACACAAACTAGACTTACTCCAAAGACAAAGCATGAAGATGTAACTAAACACTTCACTTTTACCATGCCCCAACCCGTGTGATTAACTATCACAATAAGCATAATAAACACACAACACAAAATACAATACAGGTAGAAAATAGATATATGGCTCCCATACTAGTGTTCTAAAAGAGGTAGCTGTAGAGACTGTGGCGGCATTAATAGTGATCTTTCAAGAATCAACTGGTTCTGGAATGGTTCCAGAGGACTAGAAAATTGCAAGCATTACTCCACTCTTCAAAGAGGGGAAGGAGACAAAAGACAGAACATAATAGGCCAGTTAGGCTGACCTCAGTGGTTGGAGAGATGTTGGAGTCCATTATTAAGGATGAGGTTTCAGGGTTCTTGGAGACACATGATAAAATAGGCCAAAGTCAGCATGGTTTCATTAAGGGGAAATCTTGCCTGGCAAATCTGCTGGAATTCTTAAAGGAAATAACAGGCAAGACAGACAACAAAGAGTCAGTGGATGTTGCTTACTTGGATTTTCAGAATGTCTTTGAGAAGGTACCACACATAAGGATGCTTAACAAGATAACAGTCCATGATATTATAGGAAAGATACTAGCATGGATACAAGATTGGCTGACTGGCAGGAAGCAAAGAGTAGGAATAAAGAGAGCCTTTTCTGGTTGGCTGTCGCTGACTAGTGGTGTTCTGCAGGGGTCGGTATTTGGACCACTTCTTTTTACGTTGTACGTCAATGATTTGGATGATGCGATCAATGGCTTTGTGACCAACTTTACAGATGATACAAAGATAGGTGGAGGGGCAGGTAGTGTTGAGGAAGCAGCAAGTCTGCAGAAGGACTTAGAAGATTAGAATGGGCAAAGAAGTGGCAGATGGTATACAGTGTAAGGAACTGTATGGTTATGCACTTTGGTAAAAGGAATAAAGATGTATACCATTTTTTAAACAGGGAGAAAATACAAAAATCAGAGGTGCAAAGGGACTCGGGAGTCCTCACGTAGGATTCTCTAAAGGTTAACTTGCAAGTTGAGTTGTTGATAAGGCAGGCAAATGCAATGTTAACATTCATTTTGAGATGACTGGAATATAAAAGCAAGGATGTAATAAGGTATTGGTCAGACCACACTTGGAGTACTGTGAGCAGTTTTGGGCTTCTTATTTGAGAAAGGATGTGCTGGCATTGGCGAGGGTCCAGAGGAGGTTTATGAGAATTATCCCGGGTATGTCTGATTGTTCGATGGTTCTGGGCCTGTGGTCGCTGGAGTTTAGAAGAATGAAGGACTATTTCATTAAAACCTATCAAATATTGAAAGGCCTCAATAGATTGGACATGGAGAGAATGTTTTCTTTCATGGGGAAGTCTAGGTCCCTTTAAAACAGAGATGAGGAGGAATTTCTTTAGCCAGAGTATATTGAATCTGTGGAATTCATTGCTAAAGATGGCTGTGAAGGTCAAGTCATTGGGTATAGTTAAAGTGGAGGTCGACAGGTTCTTGATTGGTAAGGGTGTCAAAGCTTACAGGAAGAAGGCAGGATAAGGGAGTTGGGAGGGATAATAAATCAGCCACGATGGAATGGTGGCACAGACTCGATGGATCAACTGGCTTGATTCCGTCCCTATCTCTTATACCTTATTATGGTTCAGTTATTACAGGTTTATGTAGTCAGTGTTTCCAATGACAAATACTGATAATTTTCTGGTCAATGGCAACTCTAGCATATTGGTGGTGAGGGACTTGGGAATGATAATACTGTATCACTGAATGGCAAGTTTTAATGGAGATATTCATGGCTTGGCACTATTATTGCATATTTGTTAATTATTCGGTCACACTGCTTGCAGATTTGTAGTGCTTCATTTGGCGAGGAACAGATGAAACGTTGCAGCTGAATCTGCTTTGCAACAGCAAAATGTACACAAATAATGTTGCAATTATATCTTACAAGATTTAAGAAGTTTTTACGTAAATGAATTGGTGTTGGTTCTAATCGACAGTGCTTTGGCATAATGTCTCTAAACAGATCGTTAATTACAGCACAAAATTATAAGCAGTCCAAGGGTTTTTAAGCAAATCACAATTGCTGATGTGTTGACATGTAAGTGTTTAGTGACCCTAAGTTCATTTACATTGATAAACTTTAGATACTGAATTACATAACTCCAAACAAATTAATCAAAAGTTTTCTAGTTATTACCGGTAACAACCAGTAATTCATTACCTTTCCTGACTACACATAAAAGCAGCAAGCTGTCTCTTCCACTTCCATTTAAAAAGACAGTAATGTCAAGAGTTTTGATTTTGAAAATGGCAACATCTTTAAAACAGTCTATAAGGATAAACAATAGCCAATGTATAATAATTCACCTCAGTTCTTGGAAAAAGAGTTATTTTAAAAATCATTATAAGTTATGCACTCACAATAACAGGAGCATGGTAAACAACTAGGGTCACATTGCTGTAATGTAGCCCCTGACCAGTAATGCACTATGGAATACTGGATTCAGTTAGAACATTGTAGCCCAAGTTTAGACTCGAAGGGGAATGTGATCAAGATTTAGGCCCACAGTGTTTTACTGTTAACTCTGGTTGATGCTGGGGAGCAGAATGAAAGAAATGAAACCAGAATACTTATCTGTGGCAATTGCTGCAAGTATGAACTGGACTGGGGATATTACAGCTAAACCCTTCACTTCTGAAAAATAACCAGTGGGAATCTGGGCTTTTCCTTCAGAGTTTTCACAGCCCATCAGAAGATACATAAACGTGGTTGCTTAGCACAGATCACTGGATTCAACTGAGGAATGCAGAAGTGATAATTGTGATGGACCAGGTGTTACACACCATTCATCTTAATGAAATGGCCACATTTGGGAGAAGAAATCTTTGTCTGACTCAGCTAATGGCCCTTCTGGATGGCTTTCAAAGCTATTGTAAAGTATGATCAGAGTCAAAGTCATTGTAAGGTATGATCAGAAGGCCACAAATGCTGAGTCCTAAGGAGAAATAAAATTACTGCCAATTGTTAATATTTTCTTTCCATGGTTAGGTATGAGTGCATTTACATCCATTTAATCCCTCTTGCTATTACTACTTCCAAGTTTTCAGGAAATTCAAATGAAACTCAATTAATTGGGCCTAGAAAACCATAAGGTCCGAGCTTGAACAAGTGGTCTAAAACATATCATCCTAATAGACAAACTCTACCCAATTTCCATTTTTATTAACACACATAAAAAATGCTGGTGAACGCAGCAGGCCAGGCAGCATCCTGCTGCATTCACCAACATTTTTTTTGTGTGTTGCTTGAATTTCCAGCATCTGCAGATTTCCTTGTGTTTCCATTTTTATTATATTTTTTCCAATCTGAATTAAATTGGTTCTGTGTAATAACTAATGGGTAGTTTTGAGAATACACACGACAAGAGGTGTGAACGCGAATTAGATATGTCATACCTGATATATACAAAGTAACCATCAGAACCTTGGAAACATACCGTTCAAAATATTCATAGATGCAGGCACAAAGGCTTCTAGATATATTGCACAAAGCCTACCATTGGAATTACGTTTTGGAAACAATTATTAGAAACCAGTGAAAAATTTAAGTCATAAATATTAGAACAATGGCATTATCAGAAAAGATGAAGTTCATCTGCTCGTGTAATTAAACTGGTTGCAACAATACACTGTCCAATCTTTGTGTCTAAAGAAATACGTAGGATCTTCACTTATGTGGCAGTTGTTATAATAACTTCTTCTAGTCATAATGCTGAACAATGCCATTCTCTGGTCACGTTAATACATTATAGCTATCCATTGTTATGGAAGAAATTATAGCACATGAAGCATTTATTTAAATGCATAAGATAAAGACCAGTATTTTTCTCATTGATTCTATATTAAATTGTGTATTTGTGTATTTAATTTATCCTCTGCCAATTAATCTGTCATATCTTTTTCCTTATTTGTGCCACTTTTAGGTTTACCAATGAGAATGTTCCTCTATATGCAAACTCTTCTGAAGAGGTGTAGAATGACATCAAAGAAATGTCAGCTTTATCAAGCAGCATCTGAGGTTCCATACACCATGTTATATTCATTTTATTGACAACTTCACCAGTCACTTCAGAAGATTATTTAGTGTGAATTATTCAACTGTCAATTGTATGTTGTGACATCAGGCCCATACACAATACATGAATTAATGTATCTAATTGCATATAAATTGCATATTGGACATTTAGATGGAGACGTAATGTAAAGATTTGTTACTCCTCATGTATGTGGAGAATGTAAGTAATAAAGTCAATTCAATTCAGTTGTACAACTGCCTCGCTCTCTTGAAGCACTTCAAAACCACACTATGGTTGATTGTCGCAAGCTCCAAATGTTCAAAGTACTAAGCCACATTCCACCCTAAACAAATTGACAGAAATTAATTTTGAATTTCTCAAATTTCTGACGCTTCTATATGGCTTCAAAAATCCCATGGCTGGTTATTACTTGAAGGGTCTGAAAATCTCACAGTAAATCTCACAATATAGTCATCTTCCACCACAGCTGATCAGCTGAACCCCCAGCTGTTGTGTATTATATTTGCCATACTCTTCTGTTAACAGATGGGCTGATATGGCAGAAAGCCAGAGAAAAGTCAGGTACAAATGACAGCTGGAACTTTAGTGTCAGACAGCATGGAAAGTGACCCTTCGATCCAACCAGTCTACGCCAGCCAAGATGCTCTGGCAGGTCAGACCCTTTTGCCTGCAATTCCTCCAAAGCTTTCCTGTCCCTGTGCCTCTATCGCCCAGTAGCACTCACATCGACAGTGATGAAATGCTTTGAGAGGTTGATTATGGATAGACTGAACTCCTGCCTCAGCAAGGACCACAATAGGTCAAAGGCAGACGCAATTTCAGTGGCTCTCCACATGGCTTTAGACCACCTGGGTAACACAAACACCTATGTCAGGATGCAGTTCATCGACTATAGCTCAGCATTTAATACCATCATTCTCACAATCCTGATTAAGAAGTTGCAGAACCTGGGCCACTGTACCTCCTTCTGCAATTGGATCCTCGACTTCCTAACTGGAAGACCCCTATCTGTGCAGATTGGTGATAACATATCCTCCTCGCTGACGATCAACACCAGCACACCTCGGGTGTGTGCTTAGCCCACTGCTCTACTCTCTCTATACCCATGACTGTGTGGCTAGACATAGTTCAAATACCATCTATAAATTTGCTGATGATACAGCCATTGTTGGTAGTATCTCAGGTGGTGACCACAGAACTTACAGGAGTGAGATATGCCAACTAGTGGAATGGTGCTGCAGCAACAACCTGACACTCAACGTCAGTAAGACGAATGAGCTGATTGTGGCCTTCAGGAAGGGTAAAATGAAGGAACACATCCCAATCCTCATAGAGGGATCAGAAGTGGAGAGAGTGAGCAGTTTCAAGTTCCTGGGTGTCAAGATCTCTGAGGATCTAACCTGGTCCCAACGTATTGATGTAGTTATAAAGAAGGCAAGACAGCGGCTATACTTTATTAGGAGATTGAAGTGATTCGGCATGTCAACAAATACACTCAAAAACTTCTATAGTTGTACCATGGAGAGCATTCTGACAGGCTGCATCACTGTCTGGAATGGTATGGAGGGGCTACTGCACAGGACTGAAAGAAGCTGCAGAGGGTTGGAAATCTACTCAGCTCCATCTTGGGTACTAGCCTACAAAGTACCCAGGACATCTTTAGGGAGTGGTGTCTCAGAAAGGCAGCGTCGATTATTAATGACCTACAGCACCCGGGGCATGCCCTTTTCTCACTGTCTGGAAGGAGGTATGGAAGCCTGAAGGCACACACTCAGTGATTCAGGAACAGCTTCTTCCCCTCTGCCATCCGATTCCTAAATGGACATTGAAGCTTTGGACACTACCTCACTTTTTTAAAAAACAAATATACTGTATTTCTGTTTTTGCACATTTTTTTTAATCCATTCAATATAAGTAATTGATTTACTTGTTTATTTATTATTATGGTGTTTTATTTTATTTATTATTTTATTTTCTCTCTGCTAGATTACATATTGCACTGAACTGCTGCTGCTAAGTTAACAAATTTCATGTCACATGCCAGTGATAATAAACCTGATTCTGATTCTCTACAAGTGCCTTTCAAAGGTTTTTAAAGTACATCCATCAACCACCTTGTTACCATATGCAGACCAAACCTCTGTATGAAAAAATTGTCCCTCAGATACTTAATAAATCTACCCCACTCACTCTAGTTCTTTGTTCCCCAACCCTGGGTATAAGACTGAATTCATTTTATACACCTCTATAAGATTACTCCTCATTCTCCTATGCTCCAATATATAAGGTTTTAGCCTGCTTAACCCATTCTATATTCTGAGGTTTCAAAGCCCTAGGAAGTAAGACAGATCAGGAGAAACTCAGACAAGAGGTGTCTGAGAATAAATGGATGTGTTAAATCCAGGCCAACAACGTTAAATAATGGGTGATAGAGACAGTGCACGTTCACATATTAGTAATAGAATTCCAGATTAACTTAACTTTAAAGAGAAATATGGACTAAATGTGTTCCACCTCAAATTACTATCAAGAAAAATGATGGAGCCAGTACCTAAGCTTCTGGCAAGGAATGTAAACATTGGCTTTGAACTTCCTGTATTTAGTTGAAGGGCATTTTTGTTTGTCCAACAATCAGACAAGACAGAACAGCAGTCCAGAAAAGTAATGGTAAAACTGTCAGTGCAGTGCACACACATAAACTTATGCTATGCATCTGAACAATGTTTCTAAGAGGCAACATGTAAATGAAAAATAAGAGGGAGTCAAGAATACTCCCCCCAGAACTCCTGATGTAATGTGAAGGGAAGCTGTTTAGACAAATCTCTGGCTGCTACTGGATACATTAAAGTGGAAGCAGATGAGTATGGACCCACTTAGCTGGACAAGTACAGAAACGCGATTGATAAATGATCAACCATGTCTGGAAACAGATTGAGGAGAACATTAAGGGGCAGTTTAGCTTGATCACAACTACATAGGATGTCATTTGTGAGTTTGATAAAAGGTTATTTTGATGCTGTGACAAGTATAGAAATCTAGCTGGAAACACTGAAGTTTGGAAACTGATACCACTTTCCAACAACTGGAAGAATGGAGCGGATGGATACAAAGTTTGATATGAGTGTTTGGAGTATCAGAGAATATCTCTGTAATACTGTGTTCAAATTGTGAAATGAAAAGGAACTTCGAAGGATCATGAATGTTTTCTGTAGCACAAGCAGGGGTCCCAAAGGCTGTGTTGCTTGTCTGATGCCAGGGTTAAGAAAATCTCCTCAGGCTATAAAAAGAAATTGACTGGGAGGAAAAAAATGCAATCGTTGCTGTCCATGCTGGAATCAAGGTCAAGCATAATGCAAATGAATGTGAGAAACTAGGGTCCAATTAAAAAGCAGAACACAAAAGGTGAAAATCTCCAGATTATTACCTGAGCCATGTGAAGATTTACATAAAGTTAATAAATTCAGTGAATTGAATGTGTAGTTCAAAGATACACAAGGAAAAAAACAGCTTTCAATTCCAATGTGACAGGCTTCTCTTAAACTGGCTAAAGCCATGTTCTTGTGAATTAACTAACTATGCATCAATAAAACTGTAAACTAAATAGTTAGTCGTGAAGTGCTGGAAAGTGGAAATTCAGAAAGTTTAAGAGGAATGGCGGAACACAGTGCACGGTATCACAGTTAGAAATGTAACCAGAGTTGGTCTGAAAGGCAGGACATACAAATGTAAAAATACATCTTAAATCTGAGTTAGAGTGGGGAAAGAATAGATAAAATGGAAGAATCTTTACTTAAATTCATGAAGCGTTCATAAAAAAGGTAGATGAATTGAAGGAACTAATAGAAACAAGTATGATCTAGTAGTTATTCCACAAATTTGGTTGCAAAGTGACCAAGGAACAAGTTCTAATGAGGAACTCAAAGAAGTCAGCTTTACTAAAAGGTATAGGGGTTGAGTAAATGGGAAACTAGTGGGACAGAAAGCAGATTATGATTGTAGAATTTAATGACATGCTTCTCAGGGTATCGAAGGTGACAGTCATGGAGATGCGATGGAACTAGTCATATTCTTCCAAAATTCCATGGATTCTGAAACATTTCCCATAGATTGGAAAGTAGTAAATGTGAACCTGCTATTTAAAAAACAGGAAGAGGAAAACTAGGCAACCATAAACGAGTGAGCACGACATCAGGAACTGCATTTGGACTTTCAGGAAGTCTTTCCTAAGAACTGCACAAGATATTATTAAGCAAAATTACAGCACAATGTATTGGGGGTAATATACCAGTATGCATTAATAATAGATAAAAAACTGTAGAAATAAAGTAAAATATGAAACACTACAGCAAAGGCCCTTCAGCTCCTGATATTGTGCCAATCCTTTAACCTACTCTAAGATCAATCTAGCCTTTTCCTTCAACATAAACCTGCATTTTTCTTTCATCTACATGCCAAAGAGTTTATTGAACACCTCTAATGTATCTGCCTCTACTACTATCTCCAGCAGGATGTTCTACGCACCCAACACTCTCTGTGCAAAGAACTTAACTCTGACATCACCCCCTATACTTTCTTCCAATCACCTGAAAATTATGCCCCTTTGATATTAGCTATTTCTGCCCTGGGGAAAAAAAAGCCTCTGGTTATCCAGTCTATCTATGCCTCTTATCTTTTCGCTTCAAAGAGAAAAGCCCGAGCTCACTCAACCTATCTTCATAAGATATGCCCTCTAATCTAGGCAGCATCCTGGTAAATCCCCTCTGCATCCTCTCTAAAGCTTTCACGTCTTTCCTGTAATGAGGTGACCAGAACTGGACACAATATTCCAAGAGTGGTCTAACCAGGGTTTTATAGAGCATTAACATTACCTTGCAGTTCTTCAACTCAATTCCCCCCCCAACTAATGAAGCCCAAAACACCATACATATATCTTCTTAACAACCTTACCATTTTGCATGGTACCATTGAAGGATCTAAGGTTGTGGACCCCAAGATTCCTATGTTCCGCTACACTGCCAGGAACTATGCTATTAATGCTGTATTCTTCCTTCAAATTCAATCTTCCAAAATGAATCACTTTGCACTTTTCCAAGTTCAGTGCACCTGTCACTTCTTAGCCCAGCTTTGCATTCTGTCAGTGTCCCACTGCAATCAACCGCAATGCCCCACACCATCCACAACTCCACCAGCTTTCATGCCATCTATAAGCTTACTAACCCACACTTCCACTTTCTCAGCCAAGTCATTTATAAAAATCACAAACAGCAGAGGTCCCTGAAAAGATCCTTGCGGAACACCACTGGTCACCAGCTCTCTGTCTACAACTAAACTCTGCCTTCTATGGGTTAGCCAATTCTGTATCTACACAGCCAAGTTTCGCTGGATCCCATACCTCCTCACTTTCTGAATGAGCCTACTATAGGGAACCTTATCAAACACCTTACTAAAATAGTAATGCACCACATCCACTGCTCTACCTTCATCGATGTGCTTTGTCACATGCTCAAAATATTAGATTAGTGTTTTGAGGATTGACCTGCTATTGACAAAGCCATGCTGTCTATCCCTAATCAGACTATGCTTCTCCAAATACTCATAAATCCTGTCTCTTAAAAATCCTTTTCAATAATTTGTCCACTACTGAAGTAAGACTCAATGGCCAATAATATCTTTCTTGAACAAAGGAATAACATTTGCAACCCTTTAATCACCTGTTATTACTCCTGTGGTCAGGAGGACGCAGAGGTCATTGCCAAGGGCGCACCAATCTCTTCCTTTTTTTCCCCATAATAACCTGGGGTATATCCCATTTGGCCCCCAGGTCTTATCCATGCCATATTTTTGAAAAGTCCCAGCATATCTTTTCTTAATATCTACATGTTCAAGCATATCAGTCTGTTTTAACTGTGCTCACAATCATCAAGATCCCTCTCACTGGTGAATATCAAAGCAAAATATACATTAAGGACCTCCCCTATCTCCACCGACTCCAGGCACACATTTCCTCTACTATCCCTGATCAGTCCTACCCTCACTCCAGTCATCCTCCTGCTCTTCACATACATGTAGAACGCCTTGCGGTTTTCCTTAATTTTACTCACCAAGGCCTTCCCATGTCCCCTTCTAACTTTACTAAGCCTTCTGTTTAGCTCCTTCCTGGCTACTCTGCCCAATCCTTGTTTCCTAAACCCCAAGAAGGCTTTTTTCCTCTAGACTACGTTTCCATATCTCTTGTCAAGCATGGTAACTTCACTCTACCATCCTTCCCTGCCTCAATGGAACAAACCTAAGCAGAATTCCCAGCAAGTGCTCTCTAACCAATCTCCACATTTATATTGTGTATTTCCTTGAGTACATCTGTTCCCAATTTATGCTCCCTTGTTCCTGCCTAATAGCATTATAATTCACCCAAATACTTCCCCATACCGTCTGTTCCTAGCTCTATAGTAAAGGTCAGGGAGTTGTGGTCACTGTCTGAATGCCCTCCCAATTTGAGATCTGACACCTGACCTGGTTCACTGCCTAGCACTAGATTCAGTATGGCCTCCCCTCTAGTCAGCATGTCTACAAATTGAGTCAGGAATCGTTCCTGGACAAACCTAATAAATTTTGTCCACCCAAACCTTTTGCACTAAAGAGGTGTCAATCTATATTGAAGAAGTTTAAAACTCCCATGACAACCCTGTTATTTTTGCAACTTTCAAAAATCTGCCTCCCAATCGGTTCCCCAGCTGCTATTGGGTGGTCTATAGAATACTCTCAAAAGAGTGATTGCTCCCTTCCTGTTTCTGACTTCCACCCACACTGACTCAGTAGGCAATCACTCCACAATGTTCTCCCTTTCTGCAGCTGTGATCCTATTTCTGATTAGCAATGCCACTCTACCTCCCTCCCTGCCCCTTTTGAAACATCTAAACTCCAGAACATCCAACAGCTATTCCTGCCCTTGTGACAGCCAAGTAACTGTAATGGCCACAATATCATAGTTCCATGTACTGACCCACGCTCTCAGTTCATCACCCATGCTCCTGATTCTTGTATTAAATAAAGCTAATTTTTGGGTTTGGGAGGCTGTAATTGATGGAGTGCTGCAGAGATTACACAAGAGGTTCAACTGTTCACAATCGACAACAATGAGTTGGACAAGGGTCCAGCAGTAATACGGTTTGTATATTTGGGTTTTTGTTTGATGTTTTAATGCTTTGTGAAGAGCGCAGAATGACTTCAGAGAGGCAGAGATAGGCCACGTAAATGGGCAAGGACATGGCAAGTAGTATTATGTGTAAAAATGTGTGGTTGTTTATTCTGGTAGAAAATAGCAAAGCAGCTTTTTTTTAAAAATGGTGTCAGATGAACAACCATGCTTTCTGGTTCAGGGCAAAGTGCCAGAAGAGTAGGGAACACGGGCTGGGAAGTGGTAAAAAATTGTAAGCAGATGGTGAGACTTTATTTAAATAAAAGGCACCATCACCCTTCCAAGGGTTCCTGTAAACACAAGTATCCACAATAATTGCAGGAATGGCAAAGGTTTCACTTTTCGAGGGAACTGTGAAATAACTTGATACCCAGAACATGAGGTTTAATTAGCTGAGAAAATTTACAAACAGAGAATGATAAATTACGTTTATTAAAGGTTACTTTCTCACTTCATTTCTTTTTTGTTATTGCTGCAGGTACTCACTTTCTCACAAATCATTTATGTACCATAATCAATTATGGTGTTTATAATCAGTTTAACTATGGATGATTTTTATAAAATGTGGCCTTGAAATTCCAATGCTTCAAGAGGGCAGCAAACAGTTTCTGCAGCAGAAAGGAAAGCAATTGTTTTGATTGTGGTCTATCTGCAACATGTTATTGTTCACCCAAAGCCTAAATACAGGAACAAGAAGTGTTTTCTGCTCATTGCTATTTATTAGCTCAACCTAAACTGATTCCCATTTAACACTGATTCTCAATCTAACCTAAACTGAGATAATTTCTTAACCCTGCACTGACCTTCTCCCTTAAGAACACTACACCACTTCCTCTCCCTTTTGCCTATTCTTGCTATGCATCAAATATTTGGAATCCCAACTTTGATCAACCTGCTCCCATTGTCTGTAATGGCAATTAGAAAACACCAGCTAACATTGGTACGCATTGCTTAAACCATGCTTGCCAGGAATGGAGCGTTGTACTTATATGAGACAAAACTGGACGGGCTGGATTAATTCCTACTGAAACATGAAAGGTTAAGTGGTGAGGTTTATAAAATTATGCAGACCTTAGGGAGAGAATTCCCCCCCCCCTCCAAGGTTTATAAAATCATATGGGCCTTAGAGAGAATATTGTTCCCCAAGGTTTATAAAATTATGCGGGCCTTAGAGAGGACATTTTTACCCAAGGCAGGGGAGCCTAGAACTGAGGAACACAGGCTCTTTGAGTTTGAGGGGGAAATCAGAGGACCAAGCTTTTCCACACAAGAGGTTGGTGATATCCCCTGCCCCTCTACCCCACAATCTGATTCTACCTATTGCCTACCAGCCTCCACCTCATCCCACATTCTCACTTCCATCTTCCCTTCGCTCTCAGTCCTGATACAGGATTTCCACCTGAAAGCCAGCCAATCTTTTGCTCCACAAGTGTTACTCAACCCGTGAAGTTATTCCAGTGGTTCAGATTTTGCTCAATAATTGTATATTTGTTTTGCCATTTTAGTGTAAAAAAAAACTTTACAATGGTGAATTGGAGTTTTCTTTTCTCACAATTAGGTTCAAGTATTGAAATTATCAACAATAATGAGACGATAGCAAGGAATTATCTCAATGGGGTTTCAGGCTTCTTCGCAGAACTGCTCATGGAGGATCAATATTTAATAATTTTCCCCAATTCCAATCAAGAATATTGAGAAATAACCTTTACCACCCACTAGATTCATGGTGGTTCCTAAGGGGGAACATAGCCGGGGGCGGTAGTGGGGATAAGTTCCCACTACCTATAAAGTGCTCCAAAAGGCATGCGTCTCTAACAGCCTTCGACAACGAAGTCCAACTCTTGGCCTTCATGCGTGGCTTAGCTACTAGGCCCGGTGGAACTGTTTCTACTGACGAGAAGGGGCAAAGGCCGACCACTGGTGCCTTAAAACCAGCTGCTTTGGGCAGGTGGGGCTTGTCAGCCTTGGACAGCAGCCCGCTTAGGAGAAGGAAAACTCTGATTTTAAACCTCTGCTTCCTTACAGCCATACCCACCCATGGGAAAGGCTTCAGGAGTAATCCCCAGGGATGAAATCCGGAGCCGGGGTCCTTAAGGCAGTTTGATGTTGTTTTCAATTTTGCTCTAGCAACCTCTGCGACAACACTAGTGCTAAGCTGTATCGGCACTTGCCCTTCCCTTAGACTACATCAGTGATGTGGAAAGGGGGAACCCGCGGCATGGGTAGCAGCCGGTTCTTTAAATCTTCCCGCCCAGGCTTGCACCCTGGAGAGGACACAGTCCACCAGAGGTGCAAACCCATGATCCCCTGGGATCGACAGCTGCCTACTACTATGATGAGAATCATGGTGACGTAGTTATGTGGATAGCTCAGAGAATGCAAACCAGTAAAATAAATTCAAAGTTATAATTGTGTGAAATTTGAACTCCATCTTACAGATGGTGTAGTGGCAAGCAAATGGTGCCCTTGACCTACTAGTTGATGGAGAATGATGTTCAACAGGACTGGTACAAAACCAGCACTTTGATTTAAAATTATAACAACCTTCACTGTAGTAGAAGTGAATGCCTGTAAAGCTGACAGCTCAAAAACTCAGCTCAGATAAGCAAAATGAGCTCTACCCCAAGTGAATGCCCAAATATACCTACAAACAGCTGAGGAATCTTTAAAATGGTATGGGTACGGGGTTCAGTTTCTTGCAGTTCAGACTTGAATTCCTCTGCATGATACATCCTGAGCAGCTGCATCACTGCCTGGTTCGGGAATTGCACCGTCTCGGATCGCAAGACCCTGCAGCGGCTAGTGAGGTCAGTTGAGAAGATCATCGGGGTCTCTCTTCCCACCATTACAGACATTTACATTTACAGACGTGTTGTTTTACATAGTCTAGTGTAGCCTTGTGTTGTCTCACACAGTCTCGTGTAGTTCTGTGTTGTTTCACATAGCACCAGGGTCCTGGAGGAACGTTGTTTCGTTTTTACTGTGTACTGTACCAGCAGCTTATTGTCAGAATAACAATAAAAAGCCACTTAACTTGACTTGATGATCCACATTATGTGTTAGGTGCAAAGACATGATTCGGCTTGGCAAGGATTCAAATTATTTTTGTGTACCTCAAGCATTTACATAGAAAGTAGCACCAGGCATTTCAAAATATTGTGAATTGTGATTCAAACTGGGTGCAAAAGGAGATCATACTGTTTAAATAAAATCTGTGCTGAACGAGCTAATTTCTAGCCCCATGAATACATCGTACTTTGATGTCTAATCGTAAAATTGGCAAGGAGAACAAGCATATTTCTCTGTCATAGTTTTTTAAGTGTGTAAACCCAAGGTACAAATATAATCCTGCCCTTAAAATTTAAGTCACAAACTTCAGTAAATTAGGATTAATTTGACTTGGGTTACTTTATGACAAATACAGAAGCTCATTTCCGTAATGAACAAGAGAAAGCTATCATCCTTCATAACGCTGCATTGCCTCGTCTCTGGTATTTCATTAATAAAGAGTAGAGAGTTTAAAAACCAGATACATCAATGGTATTAACATGGGAGGGCAAATTGCCTCGTAATTGCTGGTAAACTATACAATGGAATATCTCTGGGATTTTGGCTTTCTAGTGTGAAAACATGATAGAAATTTGGGTTCATGAACATGTAAGTATTTCAACATTAGTCAAAAAAATAGAAAAAGTGTAATCAAATGAGAAAAGTGAAGCAGTATAAGAATGAATGCAGAAAGCAAGACAGTATACATACGTGCAATAAACCTTCACAGAGGACAATCAGATGCCAATAACTAACTGTCCATCTCTATACAGTGTTAAGGATCTCATCTAAATCAAATTCTAAATTGATTAGTAAAAAGATAGTAATCTTGCAGCAGCTATTATTTTTCCATTACTTCAATTTGATCAATAATTAACTCATTTTCAGCTAATCAACTTGTTCAGATTAGTCACAGATTTTGTTTAGCACTTACCACTTGGAGACAAAGTTGGCTTTTCTTCCTTCTTCATATCTAACAAATCATCTATACATTCTATTGAGGGCAAGTTTTAAAAATCATTAGTACTTGTTCAAACATCTCAACAGGTAGAAAATAAATGCTTGATGTGTTGCAGTAAAATGCACTTAAGAATTTATTACTTGATTTATGCTGATTGCTTGAAGACTTGGCTTCCAAAGTTGAAGACTTTGCTGGAGACAGAGATGCATCTGAAAGCATTCAAATAAAAATTCAGATTTTAGTAAATATAGTTACTTGTCAGCAAAGCTGACTCTAAAATTACTGAAGCTGAGGTTTTACAAAATGATTTGGGAGATAATGGGAAAACAGAAATCACAATCAAGATACTGTTTCAGCTTTTTATTCCAAATCTCAAATAGTACTTTTTAAAATATGAAATTCCAGTCCTGTGTTACAACTTTGACAGTGTACAGGTATAACTCCAGTACAGTGTTGTGGGTGTAATTTTTGCTGAGGCTCCACTGGTAGTTATTTTTTAATATATAAATGGTCAATGGGAAACCATAGAACACTCACAGATCTTCAGTCTAATTGCCACCAATCATTGGGTGGTGGAGGTAGTCAATTTTTTGAAAATAAGAATAGATGTTGAAATTGACTGAAGTTACAGAAAAGTTACTGTCCAAGTTGACAAGGTATTGTAATTTTACAGTAGCTGGCTGCAACATCTTGTCGTTATATAACAAAAATGTTGGAAATACTCAGGAATTCAGGGAGATAATGCTTCATTTCAAGGACCTTTATTTTTTACTCCTTTCCATTGCTGATGGAAGTCCCCAGTTCCAATAATGTGAGGTAGCTTAAAAAGAACAAATGGGGATTTCTGTGTTAGGGTGGATGGCAGACAGATTAGTTGCTGCAAAGCAAAATGTGATTGCAATGGAACAAGAAATAAAGGGCAGGTCAGGAGGAAATGTAAATGGAAGAATCAGAATCATTATCTGTGTTTTTGTTAACTCAGTATCAAGTGTGCAAGTCAAACTTAAGACAGCGTTCTTCCAGCTCATCACAAATTTTATTGGAACAACATGGAAACTAGGGAGAGAGCACAGCAGAGGAGAAAGTAGCACGATCAGTCAATTCAAGCAGGATGTTATCCTAAGCAGTTGTTTATTGGTGGGCCCTTAGGTGATGGTGCAGTGTGGAAACAAATAAGTGGTGGCTGTGGTTAGTGACTAGCCCCTGTGTGGCTCAGCAAACTAATAAGGTATGGCATGTTAATACTGTAAGGATGGCAATTCAACCAATCAGTCCACTATCTTCTTGGGATTTTAATATACATTATTGATGTTAAATAATAATTGCTGCTACCAGCTGATTGTCTGAAAGCAGAAAATTATTACGAAAAGAGTAACGGTGAAAGCTTACGGGAACTTCCTTTTCTCTTCAAACACAGAAAATAATTAGAACACCAAACTATTACCACCTAATATAGAGGGGGATAAAAAATTTAAAAGATGATTTGAAGGAAATAAGGTAAGTATTTTGAAAGGAACAGGGCATTCAGAGAATCTGAAAATTGGAAATCATGCAGCCCTCAATGAAGATAAAGGGTGATTATAACTAACTACCTTTGGCAACTTTCATTTCAAGTTGTATTTGCAGAAAAATATTGAAATATAAAACATACATTTTTCCATGTAAGTAACAAGTTTTACAAATTAACCTTTTCAAGATACAAAACCTTACCTGAAGTAATAGATTCCTTATTTTCATTATCTTCTTTTAATGAGATAAGCCTAACAGACAGAACGACAAAATGTAAAATTAATTAAGTCATGTAATTAATTATCAGTTTTTGAAATTTTATTTTAACATAGAATAAAACTGGTAACCATAGCAATTTGAGTCTATACTTAATTTTCCCAGAACTGAGAAATCAGTTAAGAGTCACCATATTGATGGGTCGGGGGTCAGATTTGGGCCAGACTATTCTCAAGTCTGTGTGATTATTTGGCATGCAGTTCCCAATAATCATCTGCCCCAATCATTCTCCAACCTCCACCCCTGGCGATTCACTACTCTTACAATCACCACAATGGGGAGAGATTGTTGGGGAATAAACAGCAGTCCTACTTACAATGCCATGGACTTGCATACAATAGATTTGAAGTCTCTGTTTTGAACTCCCTTCCGTGCCAAACTAAAGGCTGCCAGGTGCCACATTTAGCCAATAGGTTAGTGGCAGTAAGTAGTCATAAACAGTAATTCACAGTCAGCAGTCAGACCGCACTGAAAGAGGTGCAGTCATTTTGCTGTGAAGCTGCCGATGATTTTCAAACAAAGGTGGGGTTCATGAGGTATGTAGAGCTAATTCTAGGGACCGTGCTTTAGGAAGAATGCCAAAGCCTTAGAAGAACAAAATATATTTATAGCACATTTATTATAATTGTGACAGGGATCAGGGACTTCGGAGATATGAAGAGATTACTGTTTTCCTTAGAGCAAAGGCAAAAGAAAAATGGAAGATGTACATTTTATATACTATTCAGGATGTCTCAAACTATTTTACAACTAACAAAGGATATATTGGAAACAAAACAACTAATTTGTATACAGAGTCCTAACAACAACAAAGTAATAATGAGCAGATATTTCTTGTAGTAATCCTGTGTGTCGATGTATATTGATCACAAAAAATGGGGATAACACTTCAAAAGAATGCTACATACTATATTTTTTTACAGAAGTCTTTAGAGTCACATCTCTGGCACTCCACTTAAGTGTCAATCTGATTACTAATGTTCAAGAATCCAGACTAGGCACTGTACCCAGAACTTCTGGGGAGGACAACTAACTAAGCCACAACTGATGTTTATTTAATATACTTTTATGCCAGCTGAGATTTGAGAGATATTCAAAATGACAGAACAGATAATGAAAACTGTTTCATCAATGTGATTTCTCCTGTATCTACCTACAGGGATCCATGTCTACTTTTGATAATCCTTTTTCTTACATCTCTGTAGGAACTTCTTCAGTTTTCCCCCTCACTTTAGCTGTATTGTTTTATCTTTCCTTATCAATGGCTTCAACCTCCTTTCATGAATTCTGAATTGTTCCCAGTTTGCACATATGTTGATCGTTTAAATATTAGCATTTTCTTTTGCTTGAATATTAATTTTTTAAACTTCTTGTCAGTCATGAAGATTTTTGTCTTCAGTTGTAAACTGTGTTAATTCTTTCCAAGATAGTAATTGATCACAATTATGTGAATTATAATTTCTTTTCATTAAGTTTTTTAGATCTATCATAGCAAACAGCAGTTAAAGTTGTTTAGATTTAAGACCCATGATTTTGGATTGAACTTTTAATTTCAATAGAGGCATCACTTCCCTATAGTCTTGTTGGCTGCATGATCACTATTTAACACTAATAATAACCATTCACCCTTGACGTTACCAAATTCTCCACCATCAATATTCTAGACAATCATCATTCATCAGAAATTCAGAAACACTGTGGCAAAAAAAAACAGACCAATTGCTGGGTATGTTGTGGTGTGTAACTCATTTCCTGACAAAGCTTTTCCATCATCTACAAGACACAAACACGCAGTGTGGTGGATTATGTCTCTTTATCTGGTCAACAGGTTTGTAACATTTAAGACACTTGACACTCTCTAGGACAACGCTTGATTGACATCCTATTATGCACCTGAATATTAATTTACTAGTCCGGCCCTGTAGCTCAGAAGGGTAGGGCAAGGAAGAGGAGGGCAGTTGTGATAGGGGACTCGATAGTAAGGGGGTCAGATAGGCGATTCTGTGGACGCAGTCCAGAGTCCCGGATGGTAGTTTGCCTCCCTGGTGCCAGGGTCCGGGATATTTCTGATCGTGTCCAAGATATCCTGAAGTGGGAGGGGGAGGAGCCAGAGGTCATGGTACATATAGGTACCAATGACATAGGTAGGAAAAGGGATGAGGTCCTGAAAGGAGAATATAGGGAGCTAGGAAGTGAGTTGAGAAAAAGGACCGCAAAGGTAGTAATCTCGGGATTACTGCCTGTGCCACGCGACAGTGAGAGTAGGAATGCGATGAGGTGGAGGATAAATGCGTGGCTGAGGGATTGGAGCAGGGGGCAGGGATTCAAGTTTTTGGATCATTGGGACCTCTTTTGGCGCAGGCGTGACCTGTGCAAAAAGGACGGGTTGCACTTGAATCCTAGGGGGACCAATATCCTGGCAGGGAGACTAGCGGGGGCTACTGAGGTGACTTTAAACTAGAATGGTTGGGGGGTGGGAATCAAATTAAAGAGGCTAGGCGTGAGGAGGTTAGTTCACTACAGGGGGATGGGAACCAGTGCAGAGAGGCAGAGGGGTGTAAAGTGAGGGTAGAAACAAAAAGTACTATGGAGAAAAGTAAAAGTGGCAGGCCGACAAATCTAGGGCAAGCATTAAAGAGGGCCACTTTTCAGCATAATTGTATAAGGGCTAAGAGAGTTGTAAAAGAGCACCTGAAGGCTTTGTGTGTCAATGCAAGGAGCATTCGTAATAAGGTGGATGAATTGAAAGTGCAGATTGTTATTAATGATTATGATATAGTTGGGATCACAGAGACATGGCTCCAGGGTGACCAGGGATGGGAGCTCAACGTTCAGGGATATTCGATATTCAGGAGGGATAGACATGAAGGAAGGGGAGGTGGGGTGGCGTTGCTGGTTAAAGAAGAGATTAACGCAATAGAAAGGAAGGACATAAGCCGGGAAGATGTGGAATCGATATGGGTAGAGCTGCCTAACACTAAGGGGCAGAAGACGCTGGTGGGAGTTGTGTACAGGCCACCTAACAGTAGTAGTGAGGTCGGAGATGGTATTAAACAGGAAATTAGAAATGTGTGCAATAAAAGAACAGCAGTTATAATGGGTGACTTCAATGTACATGTAGATTGGGTGAACCAAATTGGTAAAGGTCCTGAGGAAGAGGATTTCTTGGAATGTATGCGGGATGGTTTTTTGAACCAACATGTCGAGGAACCAGCTAGAGAGCAGGCTATTCTGGACTGGGTTTTGAGCAATGAGGAAGGGTTAATTAGCGATCTTGTCGTGAGGGGCCCCTTGGGTAAGAGTGACCATAATATGGTGGAATTCTTCATCAAGATGGAGAGTGACATAGTTAATTCAGAAACAAAGGTTCTGAACTTAAAGAGGGGTAACTTTGAAGGTATGAGACGTGAATTAGCTAAGATAGACTGGCAAATGACACTTAAAGGATTGACGGTGGATATGCAATGGCAAGCATTTAAAGGTTGCATGGATGAACTGCAACAAATGTTCATCCTAGTTTGGCAAAAGAATAAATCAAGGAAGGTAGTGCACCCGTGGCTGACAAGAGAAATTAGGGATAGTATCAATTCCAAAGAAGAAGCATACAAATTAGCCAGAGAAAGTTGCTCACCTGAGGACTGGGAGAAATTCAGAGTTCAGCAGAGGAGGACAAAGGGCTTAATTAGGAAGGGGAAAAAAGATTATGAGAGAAAACTGGCAGGCAACATAAAAACGGACTGTAAAAGCTTTTATAGATATGTAAAAAGGAAAAGACTGGTAAAGACAAATGTAGGTCCCCTGCAGACAGAAACAGGTGAATTGATTTTGGGGAGTAAGGACATGGCAGACCAATTGAATAATTACTTTGGTTCTGTCTTTACTAAGGAGGACATAAATAATCTTCCAGAAATAGTAGGGGACAGAGGGTCCAGTGAGATGGAGGAACTGAGCGAAATACATGTTAGTAGAGAAGTGGTGTTAGGTAAATTGAAGGGATTGAAGGCAGATAAATCCCCAGGGCCAGATGGTCTGCATCCCAGGGTGCTTAAGGAAGTAGCCCAAGAAATAGTGGATGCATTAGTGATAATTTTTCAAAACTCGTTAGATTCTGGACTAGTTCCTGAGGATTGGAGGGTGGCTAATGTAACTCCACTTTTTAAAAAAGGAGGGAGAGAGAAACCGGGGAATTATAGACCGGTTAGCCTAACGTCGGTGGTGGGGAAACTGCTGGAGTCAGTTATCAAGGATGTGATAACAGCACATTTGGAAAGCGGTGAAATGATCGGACAAAGTCAGCATGGATTTGTGAAAGGAAAATCATGTCTGACGAATCTCATAGAATTTCTTGAGGATGTAACTAGTAGAGTGGATAGGGGAGAACCAGTGGATGTGGTATATTTGGATTTTCAAAAGGCTTTTGACAAGGTCCCACACAGGAGATTAGTGTGCAAACTTAAAGCACACGGTATTGGGGGTAAGGTATTGGTGTGGGTGGAGAGTTGGTTAGCAGACAGGAAGCAAAGAGTGGGAATAAACGGGACCTTTTCAGAATGGCAGGCGGTGACTAGTGGGGTACCGCAAGGCTCAGTGCTGGGACCCCAGTTGTTTACAATATATATTAATGACTTGGATGAGGGAATTAAATGCAGCATCTCCAAGTTTGCGGATGACATGAAGCTGGGTGGCAGTGTTAGCTGTGAGGAGGATGCTAAGAGGATGCAGGGTGACTTGGATAGGTTGGGTGAGTGGGCAAATTCATGGCAGATGCAATTTAATGTGGATAAATGTGAAGTTATCCACTTTGGTGGCAAAAATAGGAAAACAGATTATTATCTGAATGGTGGCCGATTAGGAAAAGGGGAGGTGCAACGTGACCTGGGTGTCATTATACACCAGTCATTGAAAGTGGGCATGCAGGTACAGCAGGCGGTGAAAAAGGCGAATGGTATGCTGGCATTTATAGCAAGAGGATTTGAGTACAGGAGCAGGGAGGTACTACTGCAGTTGTACAAGGCCTTGGTGAGACCACACCTGGAGTATTGTGTGCAGTTTTGGTCCCCTAATCTGAAGAATGACATCCTTGCCATAGAGGGAGTACAGAGAAGGTTCACCAGATTGATTCCTGGGATGGCAGGACTTTCATATGAAGAAAGACTGGATGAACTGGGCTTGTACTCGTTGGAATTTAGAAGATTGAGGGGGGATCTGATTGAAACGTATAAGATCCTAAAGGGATTGGACAGGCTAGATGCAGGAAGATTGTTCCCGATGTTGGGGAAGTCCAGTACGAGGGGTCACAGTTTGAGGATAAAGGGGAAGCCTTTTAGGACGGAGATTAGGAAAAACTTCTTCACACAGAGAGTGGTGAACCTGTGGAATTCTCTGCCACAGGAAACAGTTGAGGCCAGTTCATTGGCTATATTTAAGAGGGAGTTAGATATGGCCCTTGTGGCTACGGGGATCAGGGGGTATGGAGGGAAGGCTGGGGTGGTGTTCTGAGTTGGATGATCAGCCATGATCATAATAAATGGCGATGCAGGCTCGAAGGGCCGAATGGCCTACTCCTGCACCTATTTTCTATGTTTCTAGCACATAATGACTACAGTTACTTCTTTTTAAACTTCCCTGAAAATGTTTTCTAAATCCACCATTTCTACGATCAAGTTAGACCATGGCAAAAGGTACATGGGAACCTAAAACTGTACATCCCTCACAAATTCACACACATCTGGATTAGGAAATACTGTCAGAAATCTTTATTAGGACTAAATCCCAGAACTCCAAACCCAAGAGCAAAGTGGGAATGGCTTTATCAGAAATGTAATGGTTCAAATTGACATTTCACCAACACCTTCTCAAGAAAAGTTAGGAACGTGCAATAAACACTGGCCATCTTGACACACCAATCCTACAAAATTAATAGGTAAAACTGTAACACTTGCAATACACTTGTCCCACAGTACCACCTTCGGGGCCTCTAGAGAACTTCTACAGATGTTTCCTGCCCCTTTGTATTTCACATCTCCACCAAAACTGATTCTACTGGTTGATTTTGAGAGTTAAGATCCTTTCTAGCTTCCTCAAGTACAAGTGCCATCATTCCCATTTTCTGATCTGTTCACAAAGTACCCTGAAGTATAGTTCTCCCTGGCTAACAAGAATCCTTTATAACGTGGAAAATTTTATAATTGTAGGTACAGTAGCCCTTTGATACTTTACAGATGATGCATTCAGAAAAAACGGCAAACACTACATTGAAGTGTTGTGCTCCTGACTTTGCTGCTCACTGTCATAGATGCCGAGAAAATTCAGAAGCTAATCCATCTTTTCCTGGATGATACAATAAAGCAAAAAGCAAACCACATGTGTTTGGGCAAGATGAAGTATATAAGTAATTCATCAAATGACCATTGTTGCTTCATGGAACAGTGCAGGGTATCTGATTAAACAAAAAGACTTTTATACAGATCTGTACCAGAAAGACAATCTCAACATGCATTTCCTACACTTCACCAGGACAAGCAAAGCCTTAAGTAAATCAGTGCTGACCAGGAGAGAATGGTGTTTAGTACTTAACCTCAATCACACTGCAATAACATGTCAGTAAAGGTTTTTTAGATAATGAGCTTTCAATTTTCTCTTTTTCCTACTCTGACTGGAGATATACTCTCACGATGGTGTACACCATCCCTTTCCGACACAAATTGGTTATCACTAACATGAGGAAATCTGCAGATGCTGGAAATCCAAGCAACACAGACAAAATGCTGGAGGAACTCAGCAGGCCGGGCAGCATCTATGGAAAAGAATTAACAGATGATGTTTTGGGCCAAGACCCTTCATCAGGACTTGGAAAAAAGATAAGAAGTCAGAATAAGAAGGTGGGGGAGAGGGAGTGGAGGAAGTACTACAAGGTGGTTGGTGAAAAGTGAAAACCAGGAGCGGGGGAGGGGTGAAGTAAAGAGCTGGGAAGTTGATTGGTTAAAGAGATAAAGGGTAGGAGAATGAGAAATGGTTGGTCACTGGGAGATTCTTTTTCCAGCGGACCGAGCATAGGTCTCCTAATCTACATCAGCACAAACCTAAATACAGGAGGCCACATGGGGAGCACCGGATACAGTAGATGACCCCAACAGACTCACAAGTGAAGTATTGCCTCACTGAATAGTAGTGATGGAGGAGGTGTAGGGACAGGTGTGGCACTTGCTCCGTTTGCAAGGATAGGTTCCAGGAGGGAGATGAGTGGGGAGGAACATGGATGAGGGAGTCGCATAGGGAGCGACCCCGGTGGAAAGTGGGGGGTGGGAGGAGAAGGGGAGGGAAGGATGTGCTTGGTGGTGGGATCCCGTTGAAGATGATAGAAGTTACAGAGAATTATGTGCTGGACGTGGAGGCTAGTGGGGTGGTAGGTGAAGACAAGAGGAATCTTATCCCTGATAAGGTGATGGATGGAGCCCCTTTCTTTGAAGACGCAGGACATCTAGTGGAATGCTGCTGCAACAACAACCTGGCAGTCAACGTCAGTAAGATGAAAGAGCTGATTGTGGACTTCAGGAAGGGTAAGACGAAGGAACACATACCAATCCTCATAGAGGGATCAGAAATGGAGAAAGTGAGCAGTTTCAAGTTCTTGGGTGTCAAGATCTCTGAGGATCGAACCTGGTCCCAACATATCGATGCAGTTATAAAGAAGGCAAGACAGCGACTATACTTCATTAGGCGTTTAAAGAGATTTGGTATGTCAACAAATACACTCAAAAACTTCTATAGAGGTACCATGGAGAGCATTCTGACAGGCTGCATCACTGTCTGGTATGGGGGGGAGGGGGCGGGGGGTGCTACTGCACAGGGCCGAAAGAATCTGCAGAAAGTTGTAAATTTAGTCAGCTCCATCTTGGGTACACCTACATAGTACCCAGGACATCTTCAAGGAGCGCTGTCTCAGAAAGGCAGCGTCCATTATTGAGGACCTCCAGCACCCAGGGCATGCCCTTTTCTCACTGTTACCATCAGGTAGGAGGTACAGAAGCCTGATGGCACACACTCAGTGATTCAGGAACAGTTTCTTCCCCTCTGCCATCCATTTCATAAATGGACATTTGTTATGAACCCACAGGTTATTTGTTCCGAATTGTAACGTTTTAGGAACGAACCAGCAGCAATAGATTACACATGGAGTCTGGTTTTGATGTTAAAACCACTATCTTTATTAGTAACTACTTATAATATAGTAACTTAAACAAAAGTTAACAGTGTTATGTGTAGATATGTGTATAAATATAACTCCCAAACTATTGAGCTTGGGCAATAAGGCTTAAAGTCTTGAGATGGTAAAGTAGGAAAGTGATGGGAGAGAGATATTTGTAATCCAAGGTGAAATGTAGAGAAAAGTACGACGTATTCCACAGATTCCATGATGGTAAAACGAGATAACAGTCACCGTAGATCTTGTCCGTCATGTCGTTCCAAATCCACATACGAATTATCACCAAAAGTGACCTGTCATGGGAATATCATCTTCCAGTAGTTACCACACAACATACCCAGGCAAGGGCTACAAAAGTGGTCCCACAAGATACCCCAAAAAATCCACTCCTATGGATTGTATGAAGTGACAGATTCATTATGCACTCCGTGCCAATGTTTAACCCACCCTTGTGGGCATAAGAGAGTTCCAAGCCCCAGATGTGACAAGCTGAAGCTACTGGCTTTCCCAGTCTCTCTCTCTCTCGACTGAAGGTCACTCCCTATATATGAATTTAAGTTTGTAGCAACCTGTGACTGACATCATAGTCTTGCCTCACTTAGGTGCTCTTAAAGTGACAGTCCACAGTAAACGAAACCTGTGGGTTCGTAACACAT
Source organism: Mobula birostris (assembly GCF_030028105.1). Taxonomy (NCBI): domain Eukaryota; kingdom Metazoa; phylum Chordata; class Chondrichthyes; order Myliobatiformes; family Myliobatidae; genus Mobula; species Mobula birostris. The sequence continues at coordinate 145,147,794 of NC_092372.1, read as the reverse complement.
TGAACCCATGAACACTACCTCACTTTTTAAAATATACAATTATTTTTGTTTTTGCATGATTTTATTCTATTCAATATACGTATACTGTGAATTGATTTACTTATTTATTATTATTATTTTATTTTTATTTTTCTTCTTCTGTATTATGTATTGCATTGAAATGCTGCTGCTCAGTTAACAAATTTCACGACACATGCCGGCGATAATAAACCTGATTCTGATTCTGATCACCTTCATTCTGGAATGAAAAGCCTCATCCTGAGAGCAGATGCGGTAGAGATGGATGTTATCACTACCTAGTTCACCATCCTGTATTTCTCCTTGTGAATAAACAAACCTCTCAAATGGTCCTAACTAAAATGGATGTATAGTATGCCAGCCAGTACCTGTAAAGCGAAGTGGATATGACATTATGGGCGCTGACATAATAGTATGAAGTTTGAAGCTTATTGGGTCAATCACCTACAGATATTAAGATTATGCAGTGGGAGACTACGAAAATTGTAGAGAATAGAAAACCAGAAGGTTAGTTCCTTGCTCCCTCCCATGAGCGCAGGTAGAGTAATTGCAGCATTTGATACTTCAGTGTTTTTTTTAAAACGGCAAGATTACAACATTTCCTGCTCAATGGCAATGCACATATAAACAAATAATGGCGATGCTGGAAATACAAAATTTAATATAGAAAATGCAGACCAAGCCAAATATGTAAAAAGAGAAATAGCTCACATTTCAGACTGATGGTCTTGCATTCAAACACCCAATTATCTTTGTTACAATAAGGCACAAAATTTTGGAGACCAAGAACTAGAACTTGTCATCAGGGAAGTGAGGAAAGCTCAGTTACATAACCAAGGAAAGCTGGCACCCTAATTTATTACAATATTATTAAGACAGTTAAAGCAGCAGCCTTGTCACTTCTAAAGAAAGCATTTTATTTTTACTTCTAGTTGAATAATCTCAATTGAACATGGAAGTATGATTGCACATTCACTTTAAAGCATTCTAAGCTAATGATGCAGTAGATATCTCCTACCACAGTGAGGCCATGAACCCTATGGGACAGGCAGAATGTGAGCTGCCTAATCTCAGCTAGGGCTATAAGGATGCACACACTTCCATCAATTTCTTAGGGCTAGAGATAGAGGGAAATAAAAATGTAAATCGGCTCCTTCTTAAGATATTCTTATGGATGTATCCTGAGAACAAGGTCACAGCTGAGGTGTGATGGCTCTCATCACTTCAGCTGACACTAATTTCCATTTAGATGAGTAAAGACAGCTGGTATATTTGGAACCGTCAATCACTACTTTTAGGGGAGTCAGAATAAATTAAAATGGACAAACCAGCAAAAATAGCTTTGCTAACATGTATGGACAATAAAAAAGCTACAGGGTCAGTGAGTATGCCTGGTAATTTTATGTAGAATTTAATAAACTCCTGTTTAAGGATTTTTTCCAATCAAATTTTTAATCTGTTGTATTACCATTTTATACACTGCATTGTAAAGAATCTGGTGAACTACAAAACAAAGTCCTTTTTTGTTCAATTTTCTGTCAAACATAGTTTTCAAAGACTTTGTAAAATATTCATAAAAACACAAACTGCATTATTCATTTCTGCTTCATAAATAATGCAGCAGTTTTCATTGTAAACTACATAAATTATGCAATTCCAATTTTTCAATGTAGTGTCTGCTGAGAACTCTGTCTGTTTAGTGGAAATTTTAATTGTAAAGATAAACTGTCTTGATCCATTATAACATAACTACTCTTGCAGCAGGAAAATCAAAAATAAACAAACTATTTGACAAAAAAAAATCCACAGGAGGCAGTTTCCTAGCACAGAACAGATTTGCAAGCTCCTATATAGTAACCTGACCATTTGTTAAATTTTAACTTCATTTGAAATGTAACAACTGATTAAAAAACTAAGATTTAACACAGTTGACTAAAGCAATGAATGATACAAACTGTGCGATATTCCATGTCACAATAAAAGACAACCAGCTGGAATAATTAAAACAAAAGCAATCAAATCTCAAACTGTGATGCATCTCTCTACCTGGCAAAAAGGTATTTCTAAACAAGTTCTATTACAATATGTGATTTGTTTCAGAGTAACACAAGCAGTAGATACATTATTCTCTAAAGCAAAATATCAAAAATCACGAAGAAGCCCAAAGATCAGAGTGTGATCTGTTTACTGTCCCAATGCAGCAGGCTGTACTTTGTTTCCTTTTGCAAGAAAGCGACCATGTCTACCATGGGAACCATTTTGATGCAATGGGTCATCAGCTGAACGAAACACAGTCAGCTCAGTATCTTGATATCAGCAAATAAATTTGGCTTGAATATGAAGTGGCCTTTTTGTCTTTACAGTTTCAATGCCCTTATAGCATATTGCAACCATAACATATCGTTTTGGCATTACAAGCTTCCTGAAAAGCTCTCCAACAATTTGAGAACCTCAAAAGATGGCACCTGCAACCAATGGCGACATGTTGCAGACAGCTCACGAAACTAGATACACTTCTAGATATACTTGTTCTTCTGAACTGCGATCGATTGCAGCCTGTAGTTTCCCTTTTAAGGATGTAGTTGTGAGCCGACTAAACGACCTGGTGCTTTTGTGGTCTCCTGGGGGATTTGACATGCATGAGAGCAGAGAACGCAGCTACGATCAACATCGCTGTGGGGTGGCTGCATTGATACCGGATAACATAACATGAACTCCATTACACCGGACTGAATAAAGGGTAGAGCAAGATTAAAACTGCTGAGCGCAAGAGCAGAAGATCAGCAAGTGTTCAGTGCCATCTGCTTGCGTTTGACTGGCCTCCCTCTCTTCTTGAAGTTGCTGTTGGATGGGAGGTGTGGGGGTCTTGGATCCCACGCAGCCAGGTTCCGGAGCAGTAGTTACCCTTCAGCCCTCAGACTCCTGGACGGCCTGCACTCGCTTCAGTGCTGCGTGCGCTCTGCTGCTCTGGGCTCACTTCCGGGGACTCCGCAGTTCATGCTCCATGTGCTTTAGTTCAGATAGATAGATTCAACTTTATTGTCATTGTGCCGAGTACAGATACAAAGCCAATGAAATGCGTTAGCATCTGACCAGAAATGCAAAGAACAGTGTTATTTACAGAATAACTGCGAATAAAAAGTAAGTGCTACCGCACACAAATATAAAAGAACTGAGACAGTACAATACGGATGCAATATTGCTTAGCGCTGTGATGCGAGCTTCAGCAGGGTCACAGCCTCAGGGAAGAAGCTCTTCCTGTGCCTTCTGGTGCGGGAGCGGAGGCTCCTGTAGCGCCTACTGGATGGGAGGAGAGTAAAAAGTCCATGGTTAGGGTGAGATGCATCCTTGATAATGCTTTTCGCCCTGCTCAGGCAGCGTTTATGGTAGATGTTCTCAATGGTGGGCAATTGGGTGCCGATAATCCGCTGGGCAGTGTTCACCACCCGCTGGAGTGCTTTGCGGTCTGATACGGGACAATTGCCATACCACACTGAGATGCAGTTGGTGAGTATGCTCACAATGGTACAGCGGCAAAAGTCCGTCAGTATCCTGGAAAAGTTTTTACTTTTTAAAAACTATTTGTGCAATTTGATCAAAGTGGCTCAGTGCTGAATGGACTCTGCAGCTGTAGCCTGCAACCATCAGCACAGTGCTGAACTGATTCTATAGCTGTGACCGGCAGTCGCCGGGCTCCTTGACCAGCTTTACTCTACTCAGTGGCTTTGTGTCCATAAACTAACTTTCAGGGAATCTGCAGTTAATTATCTCTGGGTTGTTTGTTTACTTTTTACTGTTTGATCGATTTGTTGTTTTTTTTTATACATTGGGTATTTGTTGTGTGGGGTTTTTCTTTAAATGGGTTCTATTGTGCTTCATTGTTTTGTGGCTGCCTGCAAGAAGACGAATCTCAAGGTTGTAACATGTATACATACTCTGATAATAAATGTACTTTGAACATAGAACTTTGATTTTTCGGGATTGTAAATCTAATAACTATTCCTTTATTCTTATTTAGGCCCTTTCTAGATCAATCTTTTGTTCCTTCACTTGACTCCTTAGCTTTCCCTCCTACTCTGCAGGTTCATCCCTTTGGTAATTTAGTAAGCTCTTTCTAATCTTAGCTGACAGTACTTTTGGTTACAACAAACCAAAAGAAAAGGTTATAACCACAAATATTAACTCTGATCTGATCAGCGTTTCAATATTTCCTGTTGTATCAGAAATACTTCAATTTTATTTCCTGCACTCATTGAAATTAATTCTTTTCTTTAAAACCTGCTATCACCACCCAGCTGATCAATTTTCCTGTATCTACCTGCCAAAAGACCAGGCCTCAGTCATGAACCAGTTAAGTCTGATCCCCCTTTTAAATGATGCAGAAGCAGGTCTCAAATCTTCATTTAATGTCTGCTTCTACACATGAGTGACTTATCCCATTTGTGAGCTAAAAATGCAAACGCAGATTTTGAGCAAATGAAGCAAAACGTGTTGCATATTACATAACATGTATAACAATCTCTGAGCACAAGCATGTCACACACACTGAACACCCAAAACAAATCTTCAAATATGCACAAGTCACACACAAAGAACAGGTCTGTATTTAGTCACTGAGTAGCATATTAAACTCCTTTGTGTATCACAAAACATATGTTATGCTACATGAAAGAATTTCTAGCCAAAGGCACCACATTCTGGTCACGGAGGTACTCTGTCTGTGAGTAGCTGGTCTGGCATAACGAAGTACTCTTTAGAAAATGCACACAACACCAATTATTGTGGGAAACCTGAATTATTGAACTTCTTTCTCATTTTTCCTGCAGACCTGACTTGTGTGGAGAAAAGGATCCAGCTTCAAATTTTCCAGGATGACAAGGGTCAGGTTTCTGTAATGTTTACTGGCCTTCCAACTCAGAGCAATTAGACAACACAAATCCTTTGCCATCAGCAAGATTTACATTTTGCCTTCCCAAACACAAAAAAGTGAGGAATGACCCGCAGATCTGAAAATGCATTTCTCCTTTTTATCACGTTCCTCATTACCACCTCAAAGGCAGCCTTAGAAAAGACATTCATTCACATGTCCACCTGCCCCAGGAAATTAGTGGACGTCTGGCTCATTTTGACCTGGCATACACTAGAAAAAGCAAAATTTCCTAGTTGTTGGCAAATAGATGATATGTACTGATTTATGTGTTGACATGGCCTAGCAGCTGGGATGTCTGCAGATATCCAACCTACTGGAGAATCTATTGAAGCAGCCGGAAGTATCTGCAGCATTGTAGAAGATGCTGAGCTAGCTCATGTGCTTGTCAGTGATCGATCTCACGCCCTCACCAGAGAAGCAAAAGTGTTCGATCTTTGTTCACAAGGGCATTCAGAAAGGTGTTCTGAAAAGCGGGCAGAAGTAGGGCAACGTTACCTAGCACAGGAGACAGAGAGAGCACCACCAACATTCTGAAAGCCTACAACATGTGAAATACAAGTGGTACAGATATCACTTATATTGCACTAGTGTTCAAATTGTCCAAATTCAGCTAGGAAGGTAAATCTTGACAACATGAAGATTTTGAGACTGCATCTTACTTCTTACATGGGAGTCCAGTTACAGCAAGAACAGTATTACATAAATGTGCAAATTAAGTTAATTTCAAAATTTCCTGCTTAAATTCTACTCCTTATACTTAAAATATATACAAGGCCCCCAACTTACTCATCATCTGTATTAGACGCATCCTTTGTAACATTATTCTTTGCATTATTCTCTCCTTGAGACATCTGCTCTACCAATTCATTTACAGGTCCTTGCAAAACCTGCAAAACATTAAATTTACACAATACTATACATTCACAATTTCAGAACCTATAAAATGTTGTTTTACAAAGGTGCCTTGCAAGCAATCAAACAAATTGACAAGGTTAACAGAATAATTCTGTATCTGTCAATGGAAGATACTTAAGAGAGATGTGGTACTCTATGGCTCCATTGTCACTCCTTTTGCCTGCTACATGGAGTGCGTTTAGTTACTACTCATACATTCCTCCTTTTTCTCTACTTCACCTTTTGCTAAATATATCTCTATGCCTTTACTAACTTGCCCATGTCTGCATTAGTTAGCTCAATGTTCAATATACCTTGATAACAAATTAGCACTTACAATATGTTAATTTGATGTCAGAGAGAAGGTTTAAGGTATTCAATATCCTGGATTTGTCCCTAACCCAAACCTCATCCCAGTGAGAACTATCTGAGCATCAGTGAAAGTCAGTTGCACCCTGGAAGTAGCATTTTTTTTTGCCCAATGTTCTGCTCCCCCAGCTCCCAACTTCCTGCTGTTCTCGAGACCTCTATCGAATTCTGAGGGCTGTGTGCAGTTGGGAATTTCTTTTGTACATCTCAGATCTTGCCTGTGATGCCAGCCTGGATTAAATTTGTTTCCAATCACCTCTGAATGGGTGAAATATCTCTTCACAAGTGCAGCATGCCTTTGTAAATTGTGGCAGCCAGCCTGGCAAATTGGATGGTGACTGATTATATCTGTGGAAGTGACAGTGTGTCAAAATAAGCTGGAAACTACAAAGGAATTTTCTAAAATCATACAGCACCAAGGCTCTAGCCATTTCAATACAGAACCAAAGTAGGGTGAGAGCCTTCATGGTCATTCCCCCCTCCCCCAGACAGCAAGCAATGTTGCCCCTTCTCATTTCTGCCATTTTCTTCCCTTTGCCCCAGCATATGCTGCTGGACTCTCTGTGGCATCCAGCACTATACTTGGTGACAATCCGCTGGTACCTGTCACCTTGCTCACGACGGACTTCCGCCAGCAAGTGTAGGATATACCCGGGAGCAGCTGAAAGCTGGTGGTTCCAGTGTCAGCATAACTCAGCCGTGTCTTCACATAGTAGTGGAAATAGAGACCTCTCAATGTTAGTTCCACATTCATTTTCAGGATCTGCATTTATTGCCCATCGGGGTGTACAGGGTGTCCAGAAAGGGGTAGCTCCTCTGGTGATGGGCTTTTCCTGTCCATTTCTGGGCGGCTCACTCACCTTTGGCCCCCACCGGACACTCAGCTCTCACCCGTGGCTTGAAGTAGTCATTTGCATGAGACAACGGCCACAGCCCAGTACATTGCTTCAATAGGTGGGCCGAAGTAGCTGAGGGTAGCTGGTGAGCCTGATACCCCAGTGAGATAGGGACATGCCTGTCCTAGCATATGAAGTCAGCTCAGGCACACTGGGCGAATGAGAACTACAGTGAGATCCGATGCCCAGGAAGGCGGTACTGCAACATTCTGTGGAAAGTAACGGCCATGACAAGGCACAAAAGATGTCATGGTCATCCACTGCAAACAAGAAAGACCCCAGTTTGTGACACTTGTTCGTACCACTGGACCCGGACTTCTGAGGTTGAGAGAGTGGAACTGCCCCAGTGCAGTGGCTTTTCCCACTTTAAAAACTCCTCCGCACAGTCCTCCTGTAATCGTCAGGCACGACGGACAACAATAAATCATTGATAGTAAACAAGGTCTCCAGTCAGCGGGCCTACCATCTACTACTATTCTCTAGCTTCTCCCATGAAGCCAATATTGACTCCAATCAGCCACTTCATCCTGAACACCAAAAGAATTAACCTCCTGGACCAGCTTCCTATATGGGACTTCGTTAAAGCCCTTACTAAAGTCTACGTAGACAATACTGACTGCCTTTCCTTTGTTAAGCATCTTGGTAACCACTTCAAAAAATTCTGAGGTTGGTTAGACATGATATGCCACACACAAACCCAGGTTGACTATTCCTAAGATTGACTGCAAAATACTTATGTATTCAGTCCCGTAAAGCAGTGGTCCCCAACCTTTCCTGTGCTGCGGACCAGTTTAATCCCGACAATATTCTTGCGGACCGGCCAATGGAGTGGGAAGGGGAGGTGTTCAAGTTTAGCAGTGCGTGACAGGGAATGAGGAAAGGTGCAGCGGACTCATATCATTTCATATTGCCAAATCATATCGTTTCCTCGTGGCCCGGTAGCAGATGCTTTGCGGCCCGGTGGTTGGGGACCACTGCCTTAAAGTACCATCCAATAACTTACTCATGACTAATGTCAGGCTCACCAGCTTATAATTTCCTGGCTTATTCCTAGATCCTTTCTTGAACACTGGAATAACATTAACTATCCTCCAATCCTCCAGCACCTCACTCCTGGCTAAAGACATTTTAAATACCTATGCCAGGCCCCCTGCAATTTCTGCACAAGTTATACAAGGGGTCCTGTGAGGCCCTGGAGATTTATCCACTGTAACCCACAACAAGGCTGCATGCACCTCCTCTTCTGTGATCTGGATAGAATCCATGACCTCACTAATCGAAGTTGGCCTCCATCACTTTGTTAATGATTGAAAGTAGATCAATTAGATGGTAATTAGGCAGATTAGATTTGCCCTACTTTTTTTGAATGGAACACATCAGGGCAATTTTCCACATTGTTGAGTAGATGTCGGTATTGTAACAGCTTTGCTGGAGACACAATTAAAACTAGAGCAAGGGTCTTCATTACTACAGCATGTCCCCTCAGTCATTTCGAGTAAAAATAAAAATGAAATCCATCAAGACTGGGAACTGTTGTGGAACCAAGAGATAATGTGAAGAGCAGCAATGATACAACAGAAATGAAAGAAGCTTGAGGGGCTGATTATTCCTCTCCTTTCCAGTCATTTCTTCCTTTGTTTCAAGTCACAAAAATCTGATTCTTCCACTTTGAAAGAGGGAAGAGAGAGCAGACTTCATTGGGATGTATAAATACTAATAAGAGAAATACAACAGATTAATCCGGAATGCTGTTTCAGATTAAAACATCATTACAGGACAAGTACACATAGAAGAAGGAACAAGATCACAAAGCATTTCGTTGCAAGGTGTAAGATAAGATTGTTTCCCAGGATAGGCAGCAGAGACATTAGTAGGAACAGTTTAATTACTATCACAAACAAAGTGCTGGAAGAACTCAGTGGGTCAGACATTAGGTATGGAAGGAAGTGTACCATCAGAATTTTGGGTCTGGTTCCTGCTGTGATAGAGTTGCTTGGTTAATATTGACGGTTAAGACAATGGACCAAGTACCTTCCTTATGATAACGTAATTTTGCCTGTATCTGCGACTCTTAAATGAGAATCATCAATAGAAAGATTAAAATTAATAACTAGTTTTAACAAAGTTTTTTTAATAAATTGTGATGAAGTTCCTTTGCAGTACCTCAGCCCGGACTGAGTGAGGAGTCTGAGGGCAATCTCCACAGTCACATATTACATGGCAGCTGTTCACCTTGACTGATGGAATTTGCCACTCACTTTGTTTAGAAGCAAAGGGTGCATTCCCTTTACTGTAATAACATTGACAGATTCTGTTCATTTTCAAACTTACTGGGAAACGGTGACGCTTAAGAGCCAAGTTTCTCATTGTAATAAAAACTTAGCAGCAGCTGAATCTTACAGCATGGGAAAAAAAAAACACACTGAACAGTATTTCCCCAATTTCTCCCATCATGGGTCTGAACCTGACAAACCAAATCTGAAGCAACAATTCTCTCTTTCCTCTCGGCACTTACTTTCACATGCTTGAGACATAACAAAGCCACAAAAGCAAGCTTCTATTTATGTAAGAAAATGCCCAGAATAAAAATTTAAAATGCCATTCAAATACAGATAAATCTTATATATTTTACATCTTTGAAATTTATTTATTTTCCAGCCAGAGAGTAACTACTGCTGCTGTTTCCAATCTGCACCTTCTCTCAAGGCAACAGAAATAATGTACATCAAATAAGTACCAGATTAAATTATTTTATTCCCATTCTTACAAATCCCTGGACTGGAAAATGTTTTAGAACTTGAAGATACATAGGTGTGATCTGGCAAGAGGTCCATTAATGATAACTAGCCAAAATCCCACTGTTTTGATTTACCTCCTTTGATTTACCAAAACCTATATTTTCTCCTGCAAATGGTTTAAAGGAAAACATCTAAAATTGGAAAAAAAAATGTACTTACCTCTTCACTTTGAGGAGTAGGCTGGTAAAAATGTGGCTATGAGGATCATTTACTTATCATCACAAATTTGAAGACAGACACTACCCTCTTGGCAGTGTGAAGAATCTTGGGGACTGTGTTCATAGAACATTCAAAGCTGCTGCGCAGGTTGACAGTGTTGTTAAGAAGGCGTAAGTGTTTTGGCCTTCATCAACCACGGGAATGAGTTCAAGAGCCATGAAGTAATGTTACGGCTATATTAAGACCTTAGTTAGTTCCCACTTGGAGTACTATTTTCAGTTCTGGTCACCTCACTACAGGAAGGATGTGGAAAGGAGATTTACAAGGTTGTTCCCTGGATTGGAGAGCTTGCCTATGAGGATAGGTGGAGTGAACTTGGCTTTTTCTTCTTGGAGCAATGGATGATGAGAGGTGACCTGATACAGGTGAATAAGATGATGAGAGGCATTGATTGTGTGGATAGCCAGAGGCTTTTTCCCTGGGCTGAAATGGCTGATACAAGGGAACATAGTTTTAAGGTGCTTGGAAGTAGGTACAAAGGGGATGTTAGTGGTAAATTTTTCCACACAGAGAGTGGTGGGTGCGTGGAATGCATGGCCAGCTACAGTGGTGGAAGTGGATACAAGAGGGTCTTTTAAGAGACTCTTAGATAGGTATATGGAGCTTAGAAAAATAGAGGGCTATGTGGTAGGGAAATTCTAGGCAGTTTCTAGAAGGTTACACGGTTGACACAAATTTCTGGGCTGAAGGGCCTGTAATGCACTGTAGATTTCAATGTTCTGTAACAGAGGAGGTTGTTCAGCTTATTCAGTCCACATTAATTCCCAGCAGCACAGCAGAGCAATCCCCTCAGCTCTTTTGTTTTTCTTTATACCCCTGTTACTTACCAACATTAACTGATTAATAAATCAAGCAGTTTGCAATATTATGGTGTCCTTCAGAGATAATTCTTGAGTTTTGTCAGCAGTTGGCACCAAACAAGTGAGCATTGTCAGGTCTTTGGGGGTAAGGGTTAAGGTGAGGGAAAGGGGGAAAACTGCTAAAATTTCACATTCACTTCGTCAAAATATTCAGCTACAACACTCAATTCTAAAGGTACAATGGCTTTTTCCCTTATACTCTGGACACCACACTATGGTATGTTAATATTCACTTTAATTAATACTTAGCAGATCAAGTATGTATATTTATAAATTCAGTTACAAGATCTCAAACGCACCAGAAAAGCTTTTCAACATAGGAGAGAATTAAACAAAAATGAATAATTATTTTACAAGGTTCCACTTAGCAATAACAAACATGTAAACCTAAATAGAAAATTACCTTCAACATTGCAAACTCATATGGCTGGTAGCCTTTGAAACTTTCGTGAATAGCTGCCATGGTGTGGGAAGTCTTTTCCCAAAAATGAAGTAATGTTGTCTGAATCAGAAAAAAAAACACTTACTGTGAAATAATTGTTAATGCATTCACAACTTATATTTATCTGCCAATTACATACACACACACCTGTGAAAGTTACAAATCTTACAGAATTCACATTCCTCCTCGTTCAAATATTTGAAACTGACTCATCAACTGAGCAGGTTATTCAAAGATGAGCTTTTATTACATCAATTCTATATTAACTTCACTCTAACCCCCAAAGAATGACAAAATAATAAACTATTGTTAGATTTGAGATCCAGACTAAATTATATATCATCCTTTGAGTTTCATTTGCAACATTAAATGACTGCAATTGCTTTTATCATCCAAGTCTAAAAAAAGAAGCTCCCACGTCTTTGATCTGAAAGGTCAGCTGTTTCTTTTTCGACAGATGCTGTCTGATCCGCTGACTTCCCAATATTCTTGTTTAAACCAGCATCTGCAGGCTTTCTTTATTTGAGTAAAAAACTACACTATTATTTTTGACAATTATCATGAAAAGTAATATACTATTTTAAAAATTCACACCAAGCATGTACCCTTACAAAGGGAAACAATGATAACAACACTAACCAAAATAAAGGAGGCTAGAGCAAAAGTGGTAGTTGTGAAGGATAAGACTATTTGGAAAAGCAAATAACAGGACAATGAAAAAACACATGGAATTGTTGTGGCATGAAGAAAAAGCTGATTTTAGGTCAAATGTAACATAAAAGATTAGTGGAAAGACACATTTCATAGAGAAAAAAGCATCCACAGCTGCAACTTCATGGGCATTAAACACGACCTTGTCAGTGCACGTTGAGAAGGGATGTAATGCATTATAAGAGCGCACAGTATTCCAAAGGAACTTGTTAGGGATGTTTTTTCTATCAATTTGATAAATGTGAATACTGGTGAGCAGATAGGAAAGTGGTAGAATGAAACGAGTTGATTTTTAGGATGAGATATCCAATGTGTGCTATCACTTGACTTTGAAAACTGAGATGTGATGACATTTTAAATACTCTACCCTTTGCCGCTGTAGGTAATTGGACAGAAATATCTGAAACAATTTTTTCCAGAGCCAGACTAATAAGGTGCACAAGAAGAAGGGAACATTTAGGTTACAGAGGGATCAGGATCCACCAGTTGAAGAGTCATAGAAGGTTGTGTGCAAGCACAAATAATCAGGAAAACTAACAGAATGTTATTTCTTATTACTCGGGAGACTGATGACAAAGTACATGAGTGACTTGTGACATTGATGAAACCACATCTGTAGGACTGTGTACAGCACTGAGTTCCTTATTTAAGTAAAGATGGTGCCGGTAACTGGCAACTCTGCGGATGTTCTCCTGAGCAAACTGCCCTCTACACTATCCTATACCCGAGAAACCCTCCTAAACCTCCAATCTGCTACAGCTAGCAAGATCAACAACACCCTGGCGAAGCTACTGACCCAGCGGGAGGTCACCGCGCCAGAATTGCTTCTTAAACTCCAGACCACACCTGGACCCAACCAGTGAGGCCTGGTCCGAGGCCCACCACATTCCCGGAGACCCGCGGTCTGCTACTGTGCTGGAGCGCTTGGAGACATGGCCCATTCCGACCAGCCTCTCTCTGGAGCAGACGACCACACAGAAGTGACGTCGGAGACTTCAAGGTGCCCCAGAGTGACCACCGTAAAGCCCCATTGGTGGGCATCCACAGCTGCTGGAAATGAGGCCTCCATAAGATGAGGGGAGGTGATGTCTGCCTACTGATCAACACTGCGTGGTGCTCGGACACAGTGGCACTGACAAGCTCCTGCAGCCCGGACCTGGAACACCTGTCGGTGAAGTGTCATCCCTACTATCTGCCACGGGAATTCACCTCGGTCATACTGACAGCGGTCTACACTCCCCCGCAGGCGGACGTGGAGTGTGCCCTGAACATATTTGAGACCAGGTATCCGAAGGCTTTACTCATTACAGCCGGGGACTTTAACCAGGCCAACCTCAGAAAGGCGCTGCCAAAGTTATACCAAGATGTCTCCTGCCCCACTAGAGGCCCGAATATACTTGACCACTGCTACACAGCAGTCAAAGATGCCTACCGTTCCGTCCCATGACATCACTTCAGAAAATCGGACCATCAGGCCGTACTCCTCCTCCTGGCTTACAAACAGAAACTGAAGCGGGAGGTCACGGTGTCAAAAGTAGTGACGCGTTGGACGGAGCAAATGGATGAGGTCCTCTGTGACTGCTTTGAATCCGTGGACTGGTTAGTATTCAAGGATTCAGCAGCTAACCTCGATGAGTATGCCTCAGCTGTCACGGACTTTATTTGGAAATGCACGGAGGACTGTGTGTCTCGCAAGATGATCTGGGTATTCCCTAACCGGAAACCTTGGATGAATTATGAGGTCAAGTCCCTTTTAAAGGTTAGAGCTGCGGCTTTTAGGTCCGGGGATACCAGTCTCTACACGGAATCCAGGCGTGAACTCCAGAAAGCCATTAAGGGCGCCAAGATGCAATATCGAGCCAAGTTGGAAGCCCAGGCTAACCAGAGGGATGCCAGTAGACTATGGCAGGGTCTAAATGAGCACTGGGCGCAAAGAAAAGGCTGGGAATACCAATAACTGTGGCGCTGCTCTTCCTGACGAACTTAACGTATTCTACGCAAGATCTGAACAGAAGAAGAGCATCCCGCTCCCTCCGGATGAACCGGATCTGGTGGCATCGAGATTCATCGTCACTGAGGAGGACGTTAGAAGTTCCTTCCTGAAGATAAATCCAAGGAATGCGACGGGCCCAGATGGCATCCCGGGACGGGTTCTCCGGGCCTGTGCAAGCGAGCTAGCTGGAGTGTTTGCTGACATCTTCAACTGCTCCTCGTGTTTTAAGAAGGCAACGATAATCCCAGTGCCGAAGAAGAGCAAGGTGGCATGCCTGAATGACTATCGACCTGTGGCTCTGACATCAACTTCTATGAAGTGCTTCGAGCGATTGGTTATGGCACACGTCAACCACAACCTACCGGTCAATCTTGACACTTTGTAATTTGCCTACTGGAACAACAGGTCAACGGCAGATGCCATCTCTCTGGCCCTACATTCCTCCTTAGAACACCTGGAAAATAAAGATGCATACGTAAGGCTCCTTTTCATTGACTACAGCTCTGCCTTTAATACCATCATTCCAAATAAATTGATTCCTGAGCTCCGGACCTGGTCCTTAGCACTCAGATATGCAGCTGGACCTTCAACTTCCTCACAGACAGGACCCAGGCTGTAAAAATAGGGGACAAGTTCTCCTCTACAATCACTCTGAGCACCGGTGCCCCACAAGGCTGTGTACTCAGCCCCCTGCTGTACTCACTGTGCACCCATGATTGTGTAGCCAAGTTTCCATCGAACTCAATATATAAGTTTGCCGATGACACAACAGTTGTAGGCTGTATCTCGGGTAATGATGAGTTTGAGTACAGAGAGGAAATTAAGAACCTGGTGGCATGGTACGGAGACGATAACCTATCCCTCAACGTTAGCAAGACGAAGGAATTGGTTGTTGAATTCAAAAGGAGTAGCGGACCGCACGACCCAATTTACATCGGTGGTGCGCAAGTGGAGCAGGTCAAAAGGTTTAAGTTCCTCAGGGTCAATATCACAAATGACCTGACTTGGTTAACCAAGCAGAGTTCACTGCCAAGAAGGCCCACCAGCGCCTTTACTTCCTGAGAAAACTAAAGAAATTTGGCTTGTCCCCTAAAACCCTCACTAATTTTTATAGATGCACCGTAGAAAGCATTCTTCTAGGGTGCATCACAACCTGGTATGGAAGTTGTCCTGTCCAAGACTGGAAGAAGCTGCAGAAGATCGTGAACACAGCGCAGCACATCACACAAACCAATCTTCCGTCCTTGGACTCACTTTACACCGCATGCTGTCAGAGCAGTGCTGCCAGGATAATCAAGGACACAACCCACCCAGCCAACACACTTTTCATCCCTCTTCCCTCCGGGAGAAAGCTCAGGAGCTTGAAGACTCGTACGGCCAGATTTGGGAACAGCTTCTTTCCAACTATGATAAGACTGCTGAACAGATCCTGACCCGGATCTGGGCCGTACCCTCCAAATATCCGGACCTGCCTCTCGGTTTTTTTGCACTACCTTACTTTCCATTTTTCTATTTATGACTTATAATTTAAATTTTTAATATTTACTATCGATTTGCAATCCAGGGAGCGGGAAGCGCAGAATCAAATATCGCTGTGATGATTGTACGTTCTAGTATCAATTGTTTGGCGACAATAAAGTATAAAGTATATAATGTTAATGCTTTAAAAGCAGTTCAGAGAAGATTCACTACACTGATACCCAGAATGGGTGGGTTGCCTCAGCTGGGTTTGTAATCCCAGAGTTTAGAAAAGCAAGAGAGGACTTGCCAAAAACATGCAAGATTCTGAAGGCTCTTGACAAGGGAAAATGTTTTATCTTGTGAGACTTGCAACGAGGCATCTCTGTTTAGGAATAACGGCTTCATTTCAATCCTAGATGATAGGACTCTCAGATGTATCTGTTACAATTTATGCATTCCTGCCCTCACCCTCTCCCCTCTGACCTAGAGCAAGGAGAGGAATCTCTCTGTCCTTGCATTTTAACCCATCAGCCTCCACATTCAATGAATTGTCTTCCATAGTTTCCACCACTTTCAACATGATGCCATCATCAGAAAGGACTTCTTCTCTTTCAGCACTCTAAAAGGTTCATTCTTCCCCCTTGCGCTACCTTAGATGGGACCAGGAAATTATCGAAGTGATGGAGGACACTAGCTACTTCAAGGAGTCACGTTAGGATCAAATAAATTCCATGAATGAGAACAGGTGAAAATGATTGGTCCTGCTTATGAATCTTGGGCAAAGAGGTGAGAAAGATCGATCTTAGAGAAGAGATTGCTCCCTCCATGACATCCTAGTTTGCTCTTTCATCTCACCAACACCATCTCTCTTTCTCATGACACTGTTGGCCAGAAAGTGCAATCTACAAATCAGTAACCAGGAGTGAGGCAAGGGTGGTGAAAAAAGACGAAACAGAAGTCTTTGTTGTAGCTATATGGTGACAGGAATGGAAGTGGCCATTTTGTCAGACTATCCTTGCAGCTGCCATTTTGTGAACTCTTTAGTAAACTGATTCGTGCTCTGGGATAACTTGATCAGAGAAGTAGAATGAAGACACAGGAGTTTCTGCTAATCCTGAGGTACTTCTTAGATAAAAAGCTGCTTATTACGTAAAATAGCAGGTTTGCAGAAGGAGCAGCCTGTGATCTGGTCATCTGGTCCAGTATTTGGCTGACCCGGTTGAACTGGTTTGAAACAATCTGAGTTGGATAGAGCAAAACATATTACCTAGGTCACAAAGCTGAAGGGAGAGCCATAAATCAATACTGCTTGTAGTCTTGAGCCACATCCAATGAGAAACTAACACAGGTCAGTCAGATCACCTTGAACTAACAAAAGTGACATCATTGACTGATCTGATAAGGAAAAGAATAAGAATGGAGGATTTTGGGAGCGCAGGCAGAGAACAGCTCTGCGGAGACCAATCATCGCAAAAGTGGTTGAATCCATATTGAAGACATGGAAACTACACTGGGATCAGGAAGAATGCCTGGCCAGCATTACTTTTCTTGGGTATTACCTTTTTACTTCTTTGACTGTTCAAGGAGGATCAGGGAAACCTAGTGGGTATGCACACAGGTATCCAGTTGTGTAAATTTATGTGCTTGTGAACTGAGCCAATAAGGTTCTTGTCAGTAAATGCAGATTCTCTCCGTGCCTAATTAATCATTATTGTTGAGGGAAAATCCTTGTAAGAGAATTGATATCTCTGTGGGAGCTCAAGGATAAATCTCTCCATTGAGTCAGTGGAAGACTCGAGTCAGACCACGTTGGTGAGGTACAAAGAGATCTGGGGCTGGGTAGTTGCCTCTTACTAACCCAGGATTGAGAATTTGGGGAAGTCTGCAAGTTTGGAAGATTTCGATTATTTTAATTGGAGGGGACTCCTATAGAAATACGTATTGGGGAAAAGGCCACAATATGGGGAGTATGCTGGTCACACTGGCAGTGAAGGGAAAACTGCTGGGAAAGCTCATCAGCTACTCAAGGGAAATTGTCAGACAAGGAACTTAATTATTTACAGAAGCCAGTAGCAGTTGCCTGTTTGATGATTAGATGGAATATTGGCAGAAAGTAAAAAGAGAGCAATAAAGATCAGAAAAGGAAAACCCAGAATATCGGAAGAAAGTTAAAATAATATAAGAAAGATCAGAAGAGGAAAACACAGAATATCACAGAAAGCTAAAGCAGAGTGGGACAGATTAGAAAAGGAAAACAAAAGGCTCTGCAAGGAGGTAGGAAATCTTAAAGAGAGGGTTCCCTATTTAAAGGAGCAGATGAGTGTGGATTTGAATTTGACACACACGTACTAATTTCAGTTACAGTATGAAAAGCTGGTTTAGGAAAAGAATAAACAAGAAGCCCAAGTAGCCAAGAATGAAGTGGAGGTTATGAGGAAAAAAATGCAGTGATTTAAGCATATGTTCTGGGTATGACTCTAAACTGTAACCGGTGATGAGGCTCTGATTGGGGACTTTCAGAACTTTGGGGAAAGTGGAGTTACCCCTTAGTCATTCATTGCTCCCAGAGCCACTCTGACCCAGAACGGTAGCACCTGCAAGGGATCCTGCTCAGGATACGAGCGAAGGCCAATGGCAGATCTGGCAGGTTCAGTAACTGAACTTATGACAGAGAAGGTGGATGACCTAGGACCTCAAATGTCAACGGCTACAGTACAGGTGGATGAATATTTAGGAAGAGAAATGGAGATTTCTTTAGTTCGCCCAATGGTAGGCAATAGCAAACCACCATTGCTAGATAATAGGTTTCCTAGAATCTATTTGCTAAGAAAATCATGGTCAAACTCACAAAATCTATCACACAACAACAGCGTCGAAACAATTCTGAAGTTGCTGCACTCGGTAGAGTTGATTCTGATCAGCAGAGCATCCCCGACCGTCATCAAGCTACTGCTCATAAAATTCAAGTAACACAAAAGAAAATTATTGTCACTTGGAATGTAAGAACCCTATATCAAGCAGGAAGATTAGACAATGTGATAAATGAAATGGAAAGACTAAAGATTAACATTATGGGAATTAGCGACGTTTGTTGGATAGGTGCTGGAACATGTCAGAATAGAAATAAAACACTAGTTTATTCTTGTGGAACATCCCATTCTAATGGAGTAGGAATTCTTATGGATGAAAACATGGCAAAAAGTGTTTTAGAACATTGGGCAATATCAGAAAGAGTGCTCCTTGTTAGATTCAGAGGACAACCATTTGATTTAGCCATTATACAGGTACATGCACCAACAACAGATGGAACAAATGAGGATATAGATAAATTCTATGAAGAGCTTGAACAAGCAAAGAATGGATGCAAATCTCAAGAAGTTGTTATAGTCACGGGAGATCTAAATGCTAAAGAGGGACAGGGTGCTGATGGAAATACCACCAGAAAATTTGGACTAGGGGAGAGAAATGAAAGGGTGGAAATGGGTAGAATGGTGCAAGATGAATAATCAGGTCATTATGAATACCTGCTTTAAAAACCATCCAAGATGCTTGTGGACCTGGAAAAGTCCAGGTGATAACACTAGAAATCAAACTGACTTTATTACTATAAACCAAAGATTCAGAAACTCAGTGACTCAATGCAAAACATATCCAGGTGCAGACTGTAATATTGACCATAACCCAGTAGTATGTCATGTAAAACTAAAACTTAAGAAAAACTGAAGAAGCAAAAACCTGAACAATCCCTTGACTACTTGCAATTAATTAAAGAAGAAAACTTAAGACAAAAATTTACAATTGAAGTAAGGAAGAGATTTCAAAGTCCAGAAACAGAATCTGTTGAAGGTGATAGGAATCATGTAGAAACGAAATTCAACTCTCTAAAGGGTGTCTTGGTAGAATCAGCAAAGTCAGTGATTCCTAAAAATGAAAAAAGCACAAGGAATAAATGGATGACAGATGAAATCAAAAATCTAATGGAAGAAAGGAGACGGAAGAAAGCAAATCCTATAGAATATTAGTCCTTAGATAAAAAAGTTAAAAGCTTATGTCAAAAAGCCAAAGAAGAATGGTTAAACCAGGAACGTGAGCAAATAGAAAGAATCTCTGTTACTGATCCAAAAAGGTTGCATCAACAAATCAAGAATATCACTGGTGAAAAGCTCCTCTGTTCTTCAGGTGGATGTTTGAAAGCAATGGAAAAAGATGAGATTATGAACAGATGGACTGAGTATATTCAGGGATTGTTTGAAGACAATAGAGGTGAAAAACCAGAAATTAATAAAAACATTGAAGCTCCAAGTATTTTAAAATCTAAAGTTCGTAATGCAATAAATAAGATGAAGAAAGGAAAGGCAGCAGGTGCTGATGAATTAGTAATAGAACAAATTATTGCCCTTGAAGATTATGGAATTGAAAAACTTACTGATTTAATCAATGACATTTATGAGACTGGAATAATATCAGAAGAGATGGAAAGAAATCAGTATTTATCACTCTTCCAAAGAAAGCTGGAGCAATAGGATGTGAATTACATAGGACCATAAGTTTAATGAGTAATATCACCAAGATACTTCTAAGAATTTTGATGACAAGAGCTAAATGTAAGATACAAGCTGAAATAGGTAAAGAACAATGTGGTTTTGTGAAAGACAAAGGTACAAGAAACGCAATATTGATATTAAGGATACTATCAGAACGAGCTATTCAAGTGCAAAGAGATTTGTTTGTTCGTTTTATTGACTACACAAAAGCATTTGATAAAGTGAAGCACAATAAATTATTTGAAATATTACAGAAAACTCTAGATCTAGATTCCAAAGACCTCCGCTTAATCAGAAAGATTGAGAAATGAGTCGGTTTACAAAAATCAAGAGAGGCATTTGACAAGGGTGTGTTTTCTCCCGATTTATTTAATGTGTACAGTGAAACAATATTACAAAAAAATAAGAGACATCTTGGGTATCAAAGTTGGCCGTGAAAACATCAATAATTTCAGATATGCAGATGACACTGTGTTAATTGCAAGTATGGAGGAAGAACTACAAAACTTAATTGATATAATTGTTGAAGAAAGTGTAAAAATGGGTCTATCAATTGCAAAAAGACAGAATGTATGGTGATATCAAAAAAGAAAGAGAATCAATCCTCTCTGCAGGCTGAGAATAAATGAGGAAGACATAAAACAAGTACAGAACTTTTGCTACTTAGGAAGCTGGGTGACATCAGATGGCAGGTGCGACATGGACAGTAAAAGAAGAATAGGGATGGCAAAAGACACTTTTACGAGAATAAAGAGTATACTGACCAATACTAAACTAGGCATGACAACCCACCTCAGAGTACTGAAATGTTACATTTATCCAGTTATGTTATATGGCTCAGAATGTTGGACAATATCTAGTAACATGAGGAAACAAATTGAAGTAGCAGAGATGTGGTTTTTGAGGAGGATGCAAAGAATATCATGGACGAAATGAATATCTAACAAGGATGTCATGAACAGAGCAAACACAAAAAGAGAAATAATGTATGAGATCATGAATAGGCAATGTAACTTCATTGGACATGTGATTAGGAAAGAGGAGTTAGAATGCACGGTAATTATGGGAAAGATTGAAGGGAACAAAACAAAGAGGAAGACAAACACAAATGATGATGGAGACAGCGACCAGAGAACTGGAAATGAATACTAATGAATTGATCCACTTGACCTGAAACAGGAGTGTGTGGGCCATGGCAGTCAAAGCTCAAACTGGGCATGGCACCTGATGACGATGATGATGATTTAAGTATGGGTATGAATGTGATACTGAAATCAGCACATAAGAAAAAAAGCAACACTAGAAATCATACAAAGTGTTTAAAGCAGATACAAAAGCAGCAGGGACAACTTGCTGCAGAGATAGGAAGATCTAGAAGAAGGGAGGAGGATGAATACAAAGATCTGGATTGGAGTGATTTAGCAGATAAGTCGACCAGACACAGTTATGATGAGGAGCTTCCACCTCACCGAGGTACAACAAAAGAAACTGTTGCTACAGTCTGCAAGATTAACCTCCCTAGTTACTATCAGAGAGGGGGGTGCTGGGACAGGAAATTAAAACCAGAATATAACATAGACTTCCCTCTTCAGGGTACAACAATTAAGGGATATTGCTAAGGGTAATCCGGCCTGGGGATGATCCTAGGAAGCTGTTCCAGGCAATTAGGCAATTAGTTACCAGAAAGCAATACACAGTGATGCCAAGGAAAGGAGACTGATTATAATGTGCTTGCATCCAAATATACACTCCACTTTGCCAGAAACACAGCAACACATTGTGGGAATAAATGAGAAATTAAAAAATGTGATACTGACTGTTTATGAGTAATAACAGTGGGGACCCAGTGGATGAATTAAATCAAGGTTACCAGAACAGAAGAGAACACCCCACGGCACCTAAGTTCAAGGAATATATGGATTTATATCAGATCGAGATCAGAACCCGAAAGTAGATGGATAGGAACATTAGTGTCTCTTAGCACTGACAAATCTAGAAAGATGTTGGAACTGTTTGATCCTAGTAACTCTGCACATACTGAGGCATGGGTACTTAGGAAATGATTACAGCATGGGCAAAGGAAGTGCAAGAGTTAGATTTCAACTTTAGGAATACTTCAGAGGCATACTTGAGGCATCATGTGAAGAAATGCATTTCAATATAGAAGCCAGCAGAGAGACTGAAGAAGTAACACAGTGCTGGAGTGCACCTTCACCCAACCAGGGAAGCTGTTGTGGAGGGCAAACATCCCAGTACAGTCGTCAAACCTGCAGTAGTATGGGTCATCATGCCCAGAACTGCATAGCAAACTGTTCATATAATCTGAAACATAGAAACATAGAAAATAGGTGCAAGAGTAGGCCATTCAGCCCTTCGAGCCTGCACCGCCATTTATTATGATCATGGCTGATCATCCAACTCAGAACCCTGCACCAGCCTTCCCTCCATACCCCCTGATCCCCGTAGCCACAAGGGTCATATCTAACTCCCTCTTAAATATAGCCAATGAACTGGCCTCAACTGTTTCCTGTGGCAGAGAATTCCACAGATTCACCACTCTCTGTGTGAAGAAGTTTTTCCTAATCTCAGTCCTAAAAGGCTTCCCCTTTATCCTCAAACTGTGACCCCTCGTACTGGACTTCCCCAACATCGGGAACAATCTTCCTGCATCTAGCCTGTCCAATCCCTTTAGGATTTTATACGTTTCAATCAGATCCCCCCTCAATCTTCTAAATTCCAACGAGTACAAGCCCAGTTCATCCAGTCTTTCTTCATACGAAAGTCCTGCCATCCCAGGAATCAATCTGGTGAACCTTCTTTGTACTCCCTCTATGGCAATGATGTCTTTCCTCAGATTAGGGGACCAAAACTGCACACAATACTCCAGGTGTGGTCTCACCAAGGCCTTGTACAACTGCAGTAGTACCTCCCTGCTCCTGTACTCGAATCCTCTCACTATAAATGCCAGCATACCATTCGCCTTTTTCACCACCTGCTGTACCTGCATGCCCACTTTCAATGACTGGTGTATAATGATACCCAGGTCTCGTTGCACCTCCCCTTTTCCTAATCGGCCACCATTCAGATAATAATCTGTTTTCCTATTTTTGCCACCAAAGTGGATAACTTCACATTTATCCACATTAAATTGCATCTGCCATGAATTTGCCCACTCACCCAACCGATCCAAGTCACTCTGCATCCTCTTAGCATCCTCCTCACAGCTAACACTGCCGCCCAGCTTCGTGTCATCCGCAAACTTGGAGATGCTGCATTTAATTCCCTCATCCAAGTCATTAATATATATTGTAAACAACTGGGGTCCCAGCACTGAGCCTTGCGGTACCCCACTAGTCACCGCCTGCCATTCTGAAAAGGTCCCGTTTATTCCCACTCTTTGCTTCCTGTCTGCTAACCAATTCTCTATCCACATCAATACCTTACCCCCAATACCGTGTGCTTTAAGTTTGCACACTAATCTCCTGTGTGGGACCTTGTCAAAAGCCTTTTGAAAATCCAAATATACCACATCCACTGGTTCTCCCCTATCTACTCTACTAGTTACATCCTCAAAAAATTCTATGAGATTCGTCAGACATGATTTTCCTTTCACAAATCCACGCTGACTTTGTCCGATGATTTCACCGCTTTCCAAATGTGCTGTTATCACATCTATGATAACTGACTCCAGCAGGTTCCCCACCACCGACGTTAGGCTAACATAGATCAAAGAGTGGAGTTATGAAACCCAAAGGTCCTGAAGAAAGTTTCAGCCCAAAATGTCGACTGTTTACTCTTTTCCATCGATGCTGTTTGACCTGCTGAGGTCCTCCAGCATTTTGTATGTTTTGCCTTGGATTTCCAGCATCTTCAGATTTTCTCGTATTTACAAACTTCTGGGACAGGAGTTTAGGGCCTCTTCTTCCATATTTAGTTGGGCAACATCTGACAGTAGCCACATCTTCTGCCAAAAGTTACTTCTATATTCTGAAAAGGCATTACTCCTCTTTATAGGGAGGGCATTTTAGAATCAACGTACCCTTATTTGACAAACACTTCCCAGTTAGATCCAATTGCAGTTTATCCTTCACATGGAAACCAAATTGACTAAAATTACAAACAGTTTGGGATCATTATCAAACCCATGCACAAAAAGTAGGAGATGAGAGATTAAAAATCTTAAATTGCAAATCAAAATCAGAGCAAATTCCTGCATTGAACCTCTCTTGTATGGTGTACCCATGTCTCTGATCTTTCTGCATTGAGAAGTTCAGCAGGGCGCCAGTGTCTCCAGACTCTACCCACTGACTAAACCCTCCAATGTGTTGCCCACTCCATAGAAATACTGGTCTTTATGTCTGATTATATCAAAAGCAAATTTCACAATTTGTACAGCAGTCAGACACTGGAGCTCATTAAATTAGGATACACAGAGAATTAAGCCCAATTCTCAACATGCAGATAATAGTTTAATGCAGGTGCAGATTAAAGTTTACATTGGAAAAGAAGACAAGCTGACTAGGCACTGAATTTTTGAATTCAGTATGTTTTCAACATTTTTCTTTGCTATTTGCAGCTCTGCAGTGAAGCATGGGCCACCATATAAACCAGAATCATAGGATTATTAACAGCAAGGGTGACCAATTGCTTATGCTCACTCAGTTATAATGCACTATTTACTTTAAAACTGAAATAATGCAAAAGTTCAATAAATTCAAGCTTTAGTATAATTTTTTTCAATTGAACCAGTGAAAATACAAAAAAAAAACAATTGGCCTCAGATCAATACGTTCATCTTACTGTAGGTGATTTAGTTTTGTCAGTCAGTGATAATGGTAAAATTGGCAAAAGGTATAATAAATAAAAACTACATTATTTTATACATTTTTTTCATTTCATTTCTAAGCAGCCCAATTTACTTGTTGATTGTCCATAAGTAACCAACGTAATAAGATTAAGAAGTTTCAAGTTTTTACCTGATAAGTTACTAAAATGTGAGAAAGAAGATTGCAACGACTTGCTCCCAGTAAATCCACTTTCTGGCACACGTCATTCTTTAATTTGTCAAAGTGAATCTTCGTAATACGAACTTGGCCTTGGACCTTAAATTTTAAAATCATAAATTAGTTAATGATTCAAGACATCTTTGAACAAAAAGCATTAATAAAGATTAAAATAGAAATCATAATATATTTTTAAGCATAGAGCAAACCAGTTTGACCTTGACAAGGTATTTGCATTTAGAAAGGGACCTCACAAAATGTTAAGTCATAAGAGCACAATACTTTGCCTTGTTTAAAAGACTGGCTACGGAGAGGGTCATCTTCTAATTGACCAGCAGGATACTAGAGGGATCAGTCGTGGGACTGCAAAAATATATAATAAATATAGCTTCCTGGATTTTAGCAAGGCTTTTTTGACAAAGTACTGCTTGGAAGTCTGATCAAGAAGGTTCAGTCGCTTGACATTCAGAATGAGGTAGCAAATTGGATTCAGGGGAGAAGCCAAAGAGTGGTAGTAAATGGTTCTCTAACTGCAGGCCTGTGACTGTGGTTGTGCTACATGGATTGGTGCTGGGTCCACTGATCCATTGTCATCTATATCGATGATTTGATGATAACGTGGCAAACGTGGAAGGCGGGGTGGTGAAATAGTGAACAGCGACAAATGTTATCAATGCCTGCAGCGCAATCTGGGCCAGCTGGAAAAGTGAGCTGAAAAATGGTGGATGGAATTTAATGCAGATAAGTGTGAGGACAAACCATAGTACTTACACAGTGAGTGGTAGGGTGCCAAGGGGTGGGGTAGAACAGAGGGATCTAGGAATACAGATCCACAATTCCTTTAAAGTGGCACTGTAGGTAGATAGGGTCATGAAGAGGGCTTTTGGCACACTGGCTTTCATCAATCAGGGAACTGAACACAGGAGTTGAGATGTTGTGTTGAAGTTGTATAAGATGTTGGCAAGGGTTTATTTGGAGTATTGTGTGCAGTTCTGGTCATCTGCCTACAGGAACAATATCAATAAGATTGAAAGAGTACAGAGAAAATTTGCAAGGATGTTGCTGGACTTGAGGACCTGAGTTATAGGGAAACGCTGAATAGGTTAGGACTATATTCTCTGGAGCACAGGAGAATGAGGGTAGATTTGAAAGACATACAAAATTATGAATGCAGGCTTTTCCACCAAGTGGGGCGAGTCTAGAACCAGAGGTCATAGGTTAAGGATGAAAGGTGAAATATTTAAGGAAACCTGAGGGGGAACTTCTGAACTCAGAGGGAGGTGTGAGTGTGGAACAAGCTGCTAGGATCTCCTGACGGCTAGCCATTTTAATTCCACTTCCCAGTCCCACACTGACACGTACAGCCACAGCCTCCTGTACTGCTATACTGAGGCCAGATGCAAGTTAGAGCAGTAACACCTCTGTCATTCTGTCTACTACACTTGCAAATTCGGATCCAATCCAGAACTGCTCAAATCCACACATGACCAGAGAATCATAGCGTAATAAGGCACAGCCACATTAAATTTATTCATAATGGCAAAGCAAGTCAGGGAAAATTGTTCCTCATTAAAAAAAACTCAATTCAAACAAATTCAAGCTTTTGGGGCCTTGAAAACTTCCCTGTGATAAATGCACAAAAGGATGTTCATGACTTGCTAAAAACTGACCGATAAATGTTTGTTTAGTCATTAGACATAGTCATACTTTATTGATCCCGGGGGAAAATGGTTTTCGTTACAGTTGCACCATAAATAATATAGTAATAGAAATAGTCATATTAGTCATGGAAATAATAAATAGTAATAGAATAGTAATAGAAAGATAGTAATAAATAGTTAAATAGTAATACGTAAATTATACCAGTAAATTATGAAATAAGTCCAGGACCAGCCTATTGGCTCAGGGTGTCTGACCCTCCAAGGGAGGAGTTGTAAAGTTTGATGGCCACAGGCAGGAATGACTTCCTATGATGCTCTGTGCTGCATCTCGGTAGAATGAGTCTCTGGCTGAATGTACTCCTGTGCCCACCCAGTACATTATGTAGTGGATAGGAGACATTGACCAAGATGGCATGCAACTTAGACAGCATCCTCTTTTCAGACACCACCGTGAGTATTCATAACTTCAAGATACACCATATTTTCTGTCTTGACAATCCAATTCTGCATTCATTAATTTGAGATACTTGGTTACCAATGAAAATTGTGAAAAATCTTTCCTAAATATATTTTGTTTTGGCATCCTGGTCTCATTTTGTTCCCTTCTCTGTCAAATTTGTACACAGACTGTGATGGAGATAATGTTAATCACACACGACAGAAGGAATGAAGACTGGAGAATTTCAAAAATCAAAATCCCAATGTGTTGTTTGAACAGACATTGGGGTGGGTGAGGGTGGTATCTGGGGAAAGGAGTAGTGGGTGGGGTAACAAACTTTAATAACGTATCTCCAAAGGTAGTATAGTAATTACTTTACAAATAAATAATTATGAACAAATAAATATTTAACAAATCCAAGTGCCTCAACTGTTGCCAGTTTTATAATTAATATCTGGTTCAGGGTAAGGTCAGATCAGCTGACTGGAGGTAGGAACAGTAAGATCCAAATGGCAAGTATTTATCAGAAATTCCTGAGAAGGTCAAGATAAGAAAATACTTACTCCTCCCATAAATCCATCCTGACCCATAATTTCATCACCACTATTTCTGATCATCCCTACATCCCACAAAGCTGTGAAACATGGCAGCACCTGCCCTCGTATAAGAATACCACCATCCCTAGCCATATCATATTGCAAACATTTCCTATTAATCAAGCCCAAAAGAATAGATTGATCAAAGTAAATTCAGCTAATTTTACATGCACAATCTATGCCAAGCAACTAACTTTAAATCACTCTACTTTTATGAGGAGAAACCACTCAGGCACCAGTTTGATGCATTTTATATAAAGTTAGATGAGTAAGTGGGCTGAAGTCTCTGAAGGAGGGAATGCAGTCTGTGAGTCCTGCCTTAAGTTCCACTTAGATTTGGTTTATTATTGTCACACATACTGAAATACAGAGAAAATCTTGTTTTGCATACCATTCACACTAGATCACTTCATTAAAACAGTGCATTGAGATAGGCGTAAAAAAATATTTTTTTCTTGGACCTCCAAAGTCTGCTCAGATTCTGATTTAGGTAACTTTACAGCACCAGAGTGATCCAGATTTGAGGCAGAGAGGCACCCTAATAATGGAAAATCACTTAGGTTTTCTGAATTTGACAGAAAACATTCAGGCTGTGATAGGAAACTGATCATAATTGGAAATATGTAGATCTGAAATTAATTTATCTTGGTGGTAAACCAGTGTGATTCTCAGTTTCAGTTTCTTATCTCAGCCAGGCTCAGTTGGAAGAACTGTGGAGTAACTTGATTTCTTTCTTCATTAGCCATCCATCTGTGATATGGGCTCAGCTTATTGGATGCTTCCTCCTCCCACCTTCTTCCTTTGCCTCAAGGTGTTCTTCTAGAGTGGAGGACGTGTCCAACCTGACCTGCCAGGTATATCTTCCTGCTCTGCATTTTGTAACTCTTACATTCTTTTGCCTATGTTCTTTTGTGCATGTTTATGCAATCAGAGTCATGATGCCAGGTTTATGCAATCGGAATCATCAACACCCACCACCACCCTTACTTTTACACACGCTGCAACTAACAAGCTTCTTTTAACACCTTCCCAGTTCTGACAAAGGGTCTGCAATGTGAGACGTTTGCTCGGTTTCTCATCCCACAGACGTGGACCAACGTATGGAAGCATCCTGTGTTTTTGTGTTAGATTGGCAGCAGCTGCAGTTCAAAAAAAAATTAACCACCTTTCTTGGTCCTGGCTGATTTAAGAGCACTGGTCCACTTCTTGCTGATACCAGACATTCACATAACCAGTCAATATAACTGAAAACTGATCCAGCATTCCACTGCTAGTTGTAAGAACTTGCTTTATATAAATGCACAGGTGGCATTTCCTGCAGAAAACAGTACATATTCAAACCACACTAGCTTTATATGCACATCATGTTATTAAAATAATCCCTCCATACTGTTGGATTCTGATGTTTTTGATCCAAGGTTCTTTCGGAAGTCAAGACAGAGGCAAAAAAAAACTTGTTGCTTCACGTTGGTTTTGTTAAGCACCAAGAGAATAAAGGAAATGGCAATGGAGAATAGCAAGCGTCAAGTAGAGGAAGGAATAGAATAGCAAACCAATGTGCTCTGCTCTTCTTATACCACAGATACAAGATAATCTATTCAAATTTGTTGAAAAAATTTAACCAATCAGATAGCCCCTATTCAAATAATGTGATACCAAAGAATCTTCCAGAAGGAGAAAGAACTGTAACCACCAGGGGACACACTGAACAATTACATATAATATTGTGACCACTAGGAAACATATTGAACAATTACCTATATATAGGTGTTTATATAAAATACAAGCAGGCATAAAAAGTTAAACTGCAAATGAAATAACAATTATGCAGTCTAATCCAGCATTTCCCCCTTGATTCTAAATCACACATTTAGAATCATTACATAGAAACATAGAAAATAGGTGCAGGAGTAGGCTATTCGGCCCTTCGAGCCTGCACCGCCATTCAGTATGACCATGGCTGATCATCCAACTCAGAACCCTGTACCAGCCTTCCCTCCATACCCCCGATCCCCTTAGCCACAAGGGCCATATCTAACTCCCTCTTAAATATAGCCAACAACTAAAAGTTCAGAGGGAGAGACACTTGTGATAGCTATATTAAGTCTAAAATAATTTTAAAAACTACACAAGTTATGGAAATAACAAAGAGTATTCACAGGATTATATCGTTGTTTGGTAGATTAGCAGATACGCTTACATGAGTTTGAACTACGCTATTTTTGGTGACCCTTATACAAGTAAAAAAGGTGAAAATTATCATAAGGCATATCAGGACAAATATTATGGCTCATAATATTGAGTAACTCCTGTTTCCAAGATTTAAATGAATCCAGTTAAAAGAAATCCCATCCATCATATTGATTTATTTTAGCTGCTTCTTTATGAATGTGATCAGCCAAATTAGTTATGTCTTCAACCTTGTCAGGTATGCAAGTACAACACTCCTTGCCTATAACTGCACGTGCTCCCCACTTAACTGCTAAAAGAAGATCCAACACAATTTTGAAGAACTATCTTATGCAGGGTGACTATTACTTTTCCCAAGGCATCAGCAATGTTACTGTTTACCCTTAGTCTCATAGCAGGAAAGTTATACCTAATAACAAGATTCTAAACAATTACATGGAAGAGAGGTACAAGCCCCATTCCCTAAATCATGCTGATTATATTGTATAAATGGTCTAGTTCAGGGTGGTATGTTGGGGCATGATCATCATATATTTATGACTTCCTTGAGAATAATGAATCCTGGGCATAATGTTAATATCACCTTTGCTGAATAGTGATAATGAATTTTGGTTAAGGAAGAGGGCACATGTTTGCTTTGCATCTGCAGGAATGCCTAACATAGGTGAATATTTTGCAGTGTTTGGTATACATCACTGACATACCCAACAACTCAAGGCATTAACAGCATCAGCAAATTCATGTGACGTTTGCAAGTATACATTGTGTGTCACCTCAATTGGTACATTGTGAGTGGGGAAAACTGGCAAAACTGTAACAACAAATAATATTAGAATAAACTTCATAATGTCCAGTAGCTGTTTATTCTGTTTGACGTTTTCTGGCTCGTTAGTGATTTGCTCACTGTAGCCCAGCAGCGTGGGCACCGAGTCAAAAGTTACTCACACATTAACCACAGCGCTAGTTGTACTCATCGGATACCACTTTACCTCGTTTGCAGTGCTTGGAGGGTATCCACTTACTTTTACCTTCAACTATCACCACTGAGTTAGTCTTTCTTGGGGGCTTTGCTGTTGCTTGCTTGGTGAGAGGAGGGTGTTGATGCTTTTTCGAAGTAGGTGGGGGGGAGGGAGGGGGTTGATGCTTTGCTGCTGTTTATGCGTGGGAGTAGAGTAGGGGAGGCTTTGGTATTCTAACATTTTTACTGTTGCTCATTCTTTGGGATATCCTTCTTTTTCGTGGATGCCTGCGAAGAACAAGAGCTTCAAGTTGTATATTGTATACATTCTCTGATATCAAGTCGAACTATTGAACCAGTGATAAGGACCTTCTCAGTGAGATCCCAATGGTTCCTTATGTGGTTTCTTCATCAGGGCCCACTCAACAGGAACCTGGATGCATCTTCCTTCTGTCAGATCACTTCAAGTGGTAGAAACCTGTTGAGAAGACGACTGGACAGCTTGGGTTAATTTCACACAATAGTTAACTAAACTGTCTGCCATAATGTAGACATCAGCCTCTCTGAGATTACGTGCTCCCGGCACTGACATAGAAAGCCCTGTTATCACCTCGGAAGGACTTAGCTTAATTTTCTTAATTACGGTTGCTCTGATGCCACACAAGACCATTGGAAGAGCTGTAAGCCATGGTGTGCCTTCCTCATGATAGTCAGCCACTGTTTAATGATTCCATTCATTTTGTTCAACTTGTCCTGGTGACTCTGGGTGATGTGGACAATGAAAAGACCATTCAATGTTCATCAGTCGACATAATTCCTGACAAACACTCCCAGTGAAATGTGTTCCTCGGTCAGGGTCGACGTGACATGGCAATCCCCATCTAGGAATATGGTCCTTCATCAGTTTTTTGCTGTGTATGTAGCAGCATCTTTCTTTGTTGGAATAGCTTCCACTCATCTTGAAAATGTGTCCACTATTAACAGCAAGTCTGAGTGTCCTTGACACCTTGTTAAAGTAATGCAGTCCATTGAAGGTGTAAAAATGGATTAGATCGGGCAGGAGCACATAATTGTAATAGATTTTCCATGTTTTCTGGCACGTCGTGCATCATGTGCCCTGAAATTTGGATTCCACCAGCATAGGGAGAATCTGCTGATTATACTTCACATTCCAATGTTGCCCAAGGAGTGTATTTGCTGTGACATACAGGTAAGCAACATGATTGGAACCTAGGAATTGTCTTCTCCTGATAGCCATAAAATACAGAAAATCATAGAAGCAGTTGAAAGAAAGACATCAATTCCCCCCCCCCGTACGAAGAGAAAAAGAAACAAAAACTCAAAAACCCCAAATCCCCCAACCCCAGCCTCGCACAAAACCTAAACAGATCACGCAAACCACTAGCCTGCCAATCCACAACAAGAAAGAATGGGTAAGAGCACGAAAAAGACACAGAACTGAAAGAGGCCAATAAGAAGTACAGCCCAATCCATAAATCTGAGAATTTCGATAACATCTCTGGGAGCATCAGGACCATGTGGCCCCTCTGCGAGCAGCCACTCGAACTGGAAGCTGCTCCGAGCGACTACTTTTCCTGGTTAGAGTGCTGAGCTTGTATCAATCAATATTTTGAGTGTTTGTCTGTGATACAGAACCCAACTTTGTTTCCATAATTTCAGTTGTCGGGTTCTCTGCATTTGTTCTCAGTCCCTGATTAGAGTATGCGCAGGTGCAGTAGAAGCATTCCTGTGCAAGTCTGGCAAAGAGCTTTCAAAAGCAGCAAGTTTTTCCAATGGGAGTGCTTGATTGGAGCACAGTACAGATGCAGCAGAAGCATTCCTGCCAAGTCCAGCAAAGAGCTTTGAATACCCAGTCCCCATAAAAGAGGGGTACTGTCTACTGGAGCGGTCTGAGTTGAAGTGGTTTCAGTCAGAGAGGTGAGGCTTCAGCTCAGCAGGGCTTCGGTGAGAATAGGCAGAAGCGAGGCATATAGGCAAGTTCATTCCTTATTTCTTTTTTCTTACTTAATTCTTGAGAGAATGGGGGTATGTCTACAGGGCCAGTGTTCTGTTCTGGGTGTCCGACGTGGGATTTCCGAGAGGCTACCAGACATCTGCACCACGTGGATCGAGATGCAGCTCCTTAGAGAACGTGTTAGGGAACTGGAACGGCAGTTCAATGACCTTTGGCTTGTTAGGGAAAGTGACGCAGTGATAGACAGGAGATACAGGGAGGTGGTCATCCCAAGGCAGACGAATGGGCGACTGTCAGGAGACAGAAGGGAAAACATCAGATAGTGGAAAACACCCATGTCCCCCTCAACATTAAGTACTCCATTTTGAGTACTGTTTGGGGGGGGGAGGGGGGTAAAACAACCTAGGTGGGGGAAGCAATAGTGGCTGACTCTCTGGCACAGAGTCTGGCCCTGTGACTCAGAAGGGTACGAAACTGAAGAGGATGGTAGCAGCAGTAGGGGACTCTATAGTCAGGGGGACAGATAGGTGATTCTGTGGACGCAAAAAAGAAACACGGTTGGTAGTTTGCCTCCCAGGTGCCAGGATCTGCAATGTTTCTGAATGCGTCCACAATATCCTGAAAAGGGAGGGTGAGCAGCCTGAAGTCGTGGTACATGTTGGTACTAATGCTATAGGGAGCAAAAGGGAGTATGTCCTGAAAACAGATTACAGGGAGTTAGGAAGGAAGCTGAGAAGCAGGAAGCTTCAGTTCTTCACTAAGAGTTACAGGCTTATCAGCGTGCTTAGTGGCCCTCTGCAGTTTGTTGAGTGGTTGGGTAATTTCAACATATGAATAGACCCATGCTCTGTTGTATTTGCACAGATCCAGAAATGACTAAATTTGCTGGAATATTGGAGGTGGTTTTTATGGCTATTGGAGGAGGCTTTTGCATGAACCTCAGTGATTTCCCGTATACCTTGGGGAAATTTTCTGTCCCAAGTAAATTACTTCTTGTTGTATTTGTGCCTTGTCTAGATTTGCTTTGACACCTTTTTGCACTACTTTAAAAATATATTATTGTAACTTGTAGTAATTTTTTATGCATTGGACTGTACTACTGTCACAAAACAATGAACATCATGGCCCATGTCACTGATAAACCTGATTCTGAATATTTAACAACTTCTCTATAAAAAAAATAAAAACAAAATGAAAACACAAGGTAGATGAAGAGAGGAAAGGGTGGCAAGACAATTTCTGAATTGTTCCAGCAACAGATAGGATGGATCAAATGTCCTCTTGCATTGTAATCACTGATGTTAGATGAGATTGATACTTGCTTCATTTCCATGAAAGGATATTGTTGAACCCAGCTCACTCTTTTTAATTGTGTATCTTCCATCAAAAAGATTCAGCTTGGCTTAATGATAAAAGATCTTTAATTTGTACTCCATCAAACAGTCCCATCACATGGTGATGCACAATTGATATTCACATTTTGCCCACGCAGTAATTAAACACTGACGAAATTAAACTGTAAGTGCCAGATTTAGAGGTCTAATATCAATAATTCCTTCCAATACTTTAAGAGAATTCCATTCGCAACAGATGTTGCAATGATTTTACAAACTTGGTCATTTGCTGGAATTGAATCTTTAGCATTTTCAAGACTCTACACAGTGGGAGTACAGGCTTGTATTTTATTTGGAGAAAATACATACCATGGAAATGAAGCAATGATATCAACAGGATTGTGCATGCAAACAGTTCAATACTTCTCATTCTTATCGTGTTCATTTATGTCCATGGAAACAATGGGAAATCAGGAAAGAGATTGTAGGGTAGCACTAGTGCAGCAGTAGCAAACAAATACAACACAGAAAGGGAAATGTAAACCCTAGTTGATCAGGTAACAATTTTTTTAAAAAAGCACCCTGATAAACATTTTTTAGAACTTTTGAACTGGGATATTGACTGCTTCTCCTTCCTCAGATGTGACTAACCTAACTGAGTGTATTTGGTGATTTTTGAACAGACTTCAAACATCTGCAGATTTATTGACACCCCTAGATTTGTATGCTAAATATCAAAAATCACCATTAAAGGATCTGTTTTTATATAGACAGTTAAAGAATAAAATATTGATTATTATACAAGCAGGAAATGGATGTTTATTTATTAATTTATTGAGATAAAGCATGGAATAGGTCCATGCAGCTCTTCGAAGTGTGCCACCCAGGAACCCTCAACTTAATCTAAGCCTAATCATGGAACAATTTACAATGACCTACCAAACGGTTTCTTCTTTGGACTGTGGGAGGAAATCAGAGCACCCAGAGGAAGCCTATGCAGTCACATGGAGAATGTACAAACTCCTTACAGGCAGTAGTGGGAATGCAAGACTTTTTTTTAAAACAGAGAATTTTCACCATTAAGAATATGCCCACAATTTAAATGTTGATTACAGGCAAGGGTTAATATTTTTAATGTTCTATTTGTATCCCTGAAATCTATGAATTTGATCTGTGCCGATATACTAATTCAAGTTTATTTTAAATAATTTTAATACAGAAATCATTATTATCAGCATAATTAAAAATGTCTGGGACAAAAACTTCAGAACTCCTAAGTACTCTTAACAAAGGGAAATTAATTGAAGTAATGCAATTTCAATATTCAAAATTTATTTTGGAAACAACCTTTTGTATACATCCTACACAAGAGAAATATGATCCATCTATGATATCAAATCCTGCAATGACAACGCTCATACATTTTGCATACTACTGCACATTGGTTGTAATCTTGATATTCCAGTTTTTATGGACATTTTAAAAATTCGATCAGAAAAAATGATACAGTGCTGAACAGGCCCTTCCTGTCCAAAGAGCTGCATCACCCAGCAATCTACCTATTTAACACTAACCTAATTAAAGGACAATTAACCTACTAACCTGTACGTCCTTGGACTGTGGGACGAAACTTGAATACCTGGAAGAAATTTAAAAACGCAAACACGAGAAAAACCTGCAGATGCTGGAAATTCAAGTAACACACACAAAAATTGCTGGTGAATGCAGCAGGCCAGGCAGAATCTATAGGAAGAGGTACAGTCGAAGTTTCAGGCTGAGACCCTTCGTCAGAACTAACTGAAGAAAGAACTAGTAAGAGATTTAAAAGTGGGAGGGGGAGGGGGAGATCCGAAATGATAGGAAAAGACAGGAAGAGGGATGGAGCCAAGAGCTGGAAAGTTGATTGGCAAAAGGGATACAAGGCTGGAGAAGGGAGAGGATTATGGGACAGGAGGCCAAGGGAGAAAGAAAGGGGGAGAGGAGCCCAGAGGATGGACATCAGGCAAGGAGTTATAGTGAGAGGGACAGAGAGAGAAAAAAGGGGAAAAATAATAAATAAGGGATGGGGTACAAAGGGGAGGAGGGGCACCCTCCCGTTCATATCCCGTCCCTTATTGATTTATTTATTATCCCCTCCTTTTTTCCTCTCTCTCTTTTCTCTCCCTCTGTCCCTCTCACTATAACTCCTTGCCTGCTCTCCATCCTCCGGCGCTCCCCTTCCCCTTTCTTTCCTCCTCAGCCTCCCATCCCCTGATCCTCTCCCTTCTCCAGCCTTGTATCCCTTTTGCCAATCAACTTTCCAGCTCTTGGCTCCATCCCTCCCCCTCCTGTCTTCCCCTATCATTTTGGATCTCCCCTCCCCCTTTCAATTCTCTTACTATCTCTTCTTTCAGTTAGTCCTGACGAAGGGTCTCAGCCTGAAACGTCGACTGTATCTCTTCCTATAAATGCTGCCTGGCCTGCTGCATTCACCAGCATTTTATTGTGTGTGTTACCTGGAGGAAATCATGTGTTCACTGGGAAAATGTGCAAACTCCCTGCAGATGGTGCTGGAATTGAACTCCCAACTCCAGAATGCCACAAGCAGTAATAGTGTTGCACTAACTGCTGTGCTACTGTAATGCCCACAAAATAACACAGGATACATTTTCCAGATGTGCTCGCAAAGAATAGTAGTTGTTAGTTGTCAATATAAATATTCTACAACCGATAAAGAGTAAAAGTATCACTGATGAATGAGGCCCATAATGGCAAAGAGAGAAACTTACAAATAAAAACATAGAATATAGAAACATAGAAAACATACAGCACAATACAGGCCCTTTGGCCCACAAAGCTGTGCCATACATGTCCGTACCTTAGAACTACCTAGGCTTTAACCATAGCCCTCTATTTTTCTAAGCTTCATGTTAGCCACCCAAGAGTCCCTTAAAAGACCCTATCGTTTCCGCTGGCAGCTCATTCCACGCACTCAACACTCTCTGCATAAAAAACTTACCCCTGACATCTCCTCTCCACCTGCTTCCAAGCATCTTAAAACTATGCCCTCTCATGCTAGCCATTTCAGCCCTGGGGAAAAGCCTCTGACTATCCACATGATCAATGCCTCTCATTATCTTGTACACCTCTATCAGGTCACCTCTCATCCTCCGTCGCTCCAAGGAGAAAAAGCTGAGTTCACTCAACCTATTCTCATAAGGCATGCTCCCCAATCCAGGCAACATCCTTGTAAATCTCCTCTGCACCCTTTCTATGGTTTCCATGTCCTTCCTGTAGTGAGGCAAACAGAATTAAGCACAGTACTCCAAGTGGGGTCTGACCAGGGTCCTATATAGCTGCAACATTACCTCTCGGCTCTTAAACTCAAACCCATGATTGACAAAGGCCAATGCACCGTATGCCTTCTTAACCACAGAGTCAACCTGCGTAGCAGCTTTGAGTGTCCTATAGACTCGGACCCCAAGATCCCTCTGATCCTCCACACTGCCAAGAGCCTTATCATTAATGCTATATACTGCCATCATATTTGACCTACCAAAATGAACCACTTCACACTTATCTGGGTTGAATCCCATCTGCCACTTCTCAGCCCAGTTTTGCATCCTATCAATATCCTGTTGTAACCTCTGACAGCCCTCCACACTATCCACAATACCCCAACCTTTATGTCATCAGCAAATTTACTAATCCATCCCTCCACTTCCTCATCCAGGTCATTTATAAAAATCACGAAGAGAAGAGGCCCCAGAACAGATCCCTGAGGCACACCACTGGTCACCGGCCTCCATGCAGAATATGACCCATTTACAACCACTCTTTGCCTTCTGTGGGCAAGCCAGTTCTGGATCCACAAAGCAATGTCCCCTTGGATCCCATGCATCCTAACTTTCTCAATAAGCCTTGCATAGGGTATTTTATCAAATGCCTTGCTAAAATCCATAAACACTATATCTACGGCTCTACCTTCATCAATGTGTTTAGTCACATCCTCAAAAAATTCAATCAGGCTCGTTAGGCACGACCTGCCTTTGACAAAGCCATGCTGACTATTCCTAAACATATTATGTCTCTCCAAATGTTCATAAATCCTGCCTCTCAGGATCTTCTCCATCAACTTACTGAAGTAAGACTCATTAGCCCATAATTTCCTGGGCTATCCCTACTCCCTTTCTTGAAGAAGGGAACAACATCCACAAACCTCCAATCCTCCAGAACCTCTCCCATCCTCATTGATGATGGAAAGATCATTGCCAGAGGCTCAGCAATCTCCTCCCTCGCTTTGCACAGCAGCCTGGGGTACATCCCGTCCAGTCCTGGTAACTTATCCAACTTGATGCTTTCCAAAAGCTCCATCACATCCTCTTCCTTAATATCCACATTCTCAAGCTTTTTAGTCCACTGCAAGTCAATCCTACAATCGCCAAGATCCTTTTCCATAGTGAATACTGAAGCAATGTATTCATTAAGTACCTCCGCTATTTAATCCGGTTCCATACACACTTTTCCACTGTCACACTTGATTGGTCCTATTCTCTCACATAGATGCATCTGACTTTTAAGGACAAAGCAGAAGGCAAAGAGCGGGAATAAAGGGAGCCTTTTCTAGTTGGCTGCCGGTGACTAACGGTGTTCCACAGGGATCTGTGTTGGGACCAATTTTTGTGTTAATAATTTGGATGATGGAATTCATGGCTTTGTTGCAAAGTTGCATACAATATGAACATAGGTGGAGGGGCAGGTAGTGTTGAGGCAGTAGAGAGGCAGATTAGGAGAATGGGCAAAGTAATGGCAAATGGAATGCAGTGTCGGGAGGTGTATGGTCATGCACTTTGGTAGAAGAAATGAAAGGGTTGACTATTTTCTAAATGGAGAGAAACTACAAAAAAACTGAGGTGCAAAGGAACTTGGGAGTCCTTGTGCAGAATTCCCTAAAGGTTAATTTGCAGGTTGAGTCTGTGGTGAGGAAGGCAAATATAATGTTAGCATTCATTTCATGAGGACTAGAATATAAAAGCAATGATGTAATGTTGGGGCTTTATAAAGCCTCACTTGGAGTATTGTGAGCAGGTTTGGGCTCATTATGAAAGAATGAAACTAGGGAGGGTTCAAAGGAGGTTCACGAAAATGATTCCAGGATTGATTGGCTTGTCATATGAAGAGCATTTAATGGCTCTGGGCCTCTATTCACTGGAATTCAAAATAACGAGAAGTGACCTAATTGAAACCTATTAAATGGTGAAAAGCCTTGAAAGAGTGGATGTGGTGAGGATGTTTCCTATGGTGGGAATGCCTAAGACTAGAGGACACAGTCTCAGAATAGAGGGGCATCCTTTTAGAATGGAGATGTGGTGGAATTTGTTTAGCTAGAGAGTGGTGAATCTGTGGAATTCTTTGCCACAGGCAGCTGTGGGGGGCCAAGTATATTTAAGACAGAGGTTGATAGATTCTCGATTGGTCAGAGTATGAAGGAATAGCAGGGTGAGAGGGGAGGTAGGGGTTTTGGACTGAGAGGAAGACTGAATCAGCCATGATTCAGTAATCATTAGTGGTGACGTAGCAGGGAAAACTGAAGAGAGTATTACAATTAATATAGGACACATTGTCTTGCAGAACCATTTGAATAAGGTACCATATAAACAGACATATCAATGATTTTAAGAACATAGTTTAATAAGAATATGACATAAAAGAGGTATAGTAAGCTGACTAAATAACAGACGGAGGGTCATGGTGAATGGGTGCAGCTAAAATTTCTAATTTGTGAATGTATACCGAGAGTTATGAGGTGATGTGTTCTGGTATGAAGAATAGGGAAAGATAATTCAGCATTTAAATATATTTCTGAAAGGAATGAAACAGTATTGGGACCTGGGTATCTGCGTACTTGAAAGAAGCTCAAGCAGCAAAAGTAGCTCAGAGCATAGTCAATTGTTGGTTTTAACAACTGGGGCATTGGGTAAAAAAAGCAGTGAAACATTGACGTAGCTTCAGGATGTGGAGCCTCAGGAGAATGTCCAGGATGGTTCCTTCAATGAGGAACTACAGTTATAAAGATAGAAAGTCTGGGACTACTCTCTTTGAAGGGCAGATCTGAAACGAAGGGTGTATAAAATGAAGAGGAATTCATGATAAAATGGCGGAGCAGACTTGATGGGCTGAATGGCCAACTTCTGCTCCTTTGTCTTATGTTCTTATGGAATCTAGACAGTGGGAGATTATTCCCATTGGTAGAAGGATAAGAACATGAAAGCACAGGTATAAAGTAAAGGAGAAGAAAATGATGAGTAAAAAAACCATAGCTGGTGAAGGAGGTTCCATCGTTGCTACGAGAGCGAATGGGGTAAATATATGTTGGAAAAAATGCAAGATTACAGAGAAAGGGAATATGGGTGAAACCAGCTGGATTGAATGGGACCCCAGGCTGGAATATACGGAAATTCTATGAACGACATTTACCCAATTTTCATGACTGAATTTTGACATAACCGATAAAATACATTTATACATTGCATCCATGTAAATCTCTTTCAAGGAGTACCGAAGCTTCAATTTCATTTCCATTTCAGCAAATAAAATTTTCAAAGCCCAATTAGATTTATTATCAAAGTCTGTACACTATACACAATATCCTGATAATGGGTAATGAGGAAATGGCAGAGGCTTTGAATGACTATTTTGTGTCAGTCTTCACGATGGAGGACACGTCTAGCATGCCAAAGAGAGATGCTATGGATACAGTGGGAGGTGAAGAGCTCAATACAATAGCTATCACTAAAGAGGTAGCGCTGAGCAAACTTGTGGGCCTGAAGACATACAAGTCCCCTGGTTCTGCTGGCATGCGTCCCACGGCACTGAAAGAAATGACAGAAGTTATAGTAGAGGCATTGGTGACAATTTACCAAAATTCTCTGGACTCTGCAGGTCCTGGCAGATTGGAAGATAGCAAATGTCACGCCATTGTTTTAAAGAAAAAAGGACGTAGGCAAAAGGCAGGTAACTATAGGCCAGTTAGTTTAACATCTGTTGTTGTTAAAATGCTTAAAGCCATCATTAAGGAAGAAATAGTGAAGCATCTGGAAAGAAATGGATTCATCAGGCAGACGCAGCATAGACTCAGCAAAGGCAGGCCCTGTTTGGCAAACTTACTAGAGTTCTTTGAGGATATAATGCAGGGAATAGAGGGGAACAGATGGACATCAATTACTTGGATTTCCACCTAAAAGGTGCCACCTAAAAGACTTACCCATAAGTTAAGAATGCAGAGTTGGGGGTGATGTATTAGCATGGTTAACTAATAGAAAGCAGCGAGTTGGGATACATGGGTGTTACTCTGGTTGGCTATCAGTGGTGAGTGGTATGCCACAGGGGCCAGTGCTGGGCCCGCAACTGTTCATGATATACATTAACCATCTGGACGAGGGGACCAAGTATAGTATATCTAAGTTTGATGAGGATACTAAATTAAGTGGAAAAGCAAATTGTGCAGAAGATATTGCGAGTCTGCAGAGAGTGGGCAAGCATCTGACAGATGGAATACAATGTTGGTAAATGTGAGGTCATCCACTTTGGAAGGAAAAATGGAAGAGCAGATTATTATTTAAATGGTTAAAAATTGCAGCATCAAGAAGGCAAATGAGATATTGGCCTTCATTGCTAGAGTAGAGGGATTGAATTTAAGAGCAGGGAGGTTATACTGCAACTTTACAAGGTACTGGTGAGGTCACACCTGGAGTACTGTGTGCAGTTTTGGTCTCCTTACTTGAGGAAGGATATACTGACTTTAGAGGTGCTGCAGAGGTGATTCATCAGGTTGATCTCAGAGATGAGGGAGTTAGACCATGAGGAGAGAAGTCGCCTGGGACTGTACTCACTGGAATTCAGAAGAATGAGAGGAGATATTATAGAAATATAAAATTATGAAAGGGATAGATAAGCTAGAAGCAGGAAAGATGTTTCCACTGATAGGTGAATCTAGAACTAGGGGATATACCCTTAAGATTCGGGGGAGAAGATTTAGGACAGAGATGAGGAGGAACTGCTCCCAAAGAAGCAGTGGAGGCTACCTCAGTAAATATATTTAAGACAAGGTTGGATAGATTTTTGCAGAGTAGGAAGGTTAAGGGTTATAGGGAAAAGGAAGGCACGTGGAGATGAATCCATGGCCAGGTCAGCCATGATCTTATTGAATGACAGAGCAGACTCAATGGGCCAGATGTCCTACTCCTGCTCCTATTTCTTATGTTCTTACACAACTTTGAGATTTATCCCCTTACAGGCAATCACAAAACAAAGAAACCCAATACAGCCCATTAATAAAAGACCATAAAATACCCAATGTGCAAAAAAAAAAAGAACCAAATTCCGCAAACAGCAAAAGCAGGCAAACAACTGAAGGTTACGAAAGTGAGACCACAGCCAAGAAGCCAGACATCATTGCAGCTGATCCAGTAGCCTGTTAGTTGCAGGTCGCAGCCTAAGTTCAGTGCAGAAACAAGTAAACCTCATGGAGCAGCGAACTGAATTGGCCTGTCCCTTGCTTCTGGCCCCATCAACCTGACCTTTACAATCTGGCCTGGCACTTGAATTGTCCAAACTTCGGGCCATGCCTCGCTCTCAGAACCTGGACCTGCCGCTGCAATATCTTGGGCCTGAACCCAACCCCATTAGTTCAGTCCGTACCTGACCTTTCCAATTCAGCCTGGTGCTTAAAATGGGGATCCCATGGGTTGTTCCTTATTCTCAGACCCGGAGTTGGGACCCGCCTCCTTGACTCTGCCGTGCCTCCCCTCGGTTCTGCTACAACGAATTGCCAAGCCCATTCCAGCAATGGGCAAACATTGGCTCATTCCTCACTCTCAGGCCAGACCCCGCCAACTTGACTGTACCCGGGTTCAATCCACAGTGAATAGATATGCTCATTGGTGATCCCTTCTTCTAGGGACCCCTAGAAAACACTAAATAATTCTTATGAGATATATAGGTGTCTTCCTGCCTCCTGGTACAATCCAGAGAACAGATAAGATGTGTCTTGATGGAAATGAGGAATTTACAATCGTGGTGAGATAGAGAATAAGAAACGAGAATAGCACAAATTATTCTAGTGTTGCAACTTACATCTTCTTCATAGTTAGGAAAGTCAGCAGTATATTTCATTAAAGATCTGGTGTACACGCTTACTGTACAGCATATTTACTGCCAACTGTAGCATTTGTGTACTATCAAATTTCCAAAGGCCAAGGAAGTACTGCCATATACCATGTGCACAATTCTCAATGTGCAAACGCTTACATTAGTGTTTGTGCCAGAATTCAATTAAGATTACGTAGCTGCAACAGTAAAATAATGCGAGACCAATATGAAAAAGAAAAGCTCAGTTTTTAGGGAAAACTGAGATCTAACCACATGTCCAAAACAGAAATTTGCAAAATCAATCATCTAGGTCAGTCATTGTTTGTAGATCCATTTATGCAA
This sequence comes from Mobula birostris, assembly GCF_030028105.1. Lineage (NCBI taxonomy): Eukaryota > Metazoa > Chordata > Chondrichthyes > Myliobatiformes > Myliobatidae > Mobula > Mobula birostris. The sequence continues at coordinate 145,104,032 of NC_092372.1, read as the reverse complement.
CTAGTATAGTAACACAAAGTGTCCTGTTACAGCTATTTTTCTGATGGCATCCTTATTTAAAAGGTAGCATTAACTAAATATACCACACAATAAGTTCTTACCTTCCTAAACTTTTCTAGATGCTTATACACATCAGGATCCAACTCCTGAGAAATATCTTTCATCCAGAGTAGTGCTCCCCGGTATTCCGTGCGAGATTGTTCCATTCGATTCACTGTCAGCCAGGTATCAGAAATGGCACGGTACCTAAAAGTTTCCACTTCCTGGTACAGTCGACATAAAGGACTACGAAGTGCCAGCCTGAGTCAGAAGAATCACAGCCAATTAGTGATTTTATTTCACCTGCATCCTCTAACATGAGGCAGTAAGCAGCTTTCTTCTTCTCAGTCCTTTAACTGGTGCTGTTGTAATGTTAAATCAAAACATTCTGGGAATGAGATTTTAATGCATCTGTCTACATATTTTATGAACAACTCATTTCAGCCTTATGTTTTGATTTGCTAGAACCCAATTACTTAGTATGGAAATTATGTGGTCAGAATGGGAGAAACAAACGATAACGAGTACAATTGGAAGCAACTCAATAATAGGTTTGAAATCCAAGATACAAGGTCTGAGCAGATTGGGAGATGTGACCTACTATATATATTTAAATCAAATATATCAATTGCTCATAAAGGAGAAAAGGAGATTTATGCAAAAACTATAGCTGATAGGTTTCAATCACATAAGTAAAATTGAATATTAAAGATGCAAATTCAATATTTAGAAAATACCAATTCTATAGCATTCATACTTGTATCAGTACTAAGCACTACCTCATGCTACAAATAGAAAATAGTTTCAAAATAACACTTCGCAGGTTCATGTACTTAAGGACTGTTTGCATCCACAACATCTTGAACAGACGGAACCAGATTCTCCTTTACCTTCTACCCTATTGCTGTCACCAGCCTGCAGACTCACTGTGCACATGAGCAAAGTTGTACAGTTCCACTAAATTTATCTAGATACCCTACAAGCTGAAACGTGGAGGTGGGGTCTAGACCCAGAGCGTATTGATGCAACAGGCAAAGATGATTTAAACACCGGGCTAGATGGATTGAAAAAGCAGGGTGTCAGGAACAAAGGCGAGGGTTGATCCAGTTCTGCTCACTGCTCTGCTCATTTTCTTGGCTCTGCACTGAACTGACGCTGAGGCTGCAGGCTGCTCTGGGCCTTGTGTCTATGGACTCACTTTTTTCCTGAATTCTGTTTGCTTTCTTTATTGTTTGCATGCTTTGTTTATTCTTCCCCTTTTTTCAATTGTGACAATCTTTTTTTTTTAAAAAGGGTTCTGTTGGGTTTCTTTGTTTTGTGGTTGCCTGTCAGGCACAATGCTAAACGTAATTTGAACTTAGAAGAGAATAAAAAACTGAAGGATTGGGAGCAGGAGTAAGCCACCTGACACTTTGATACTTCCTTAAGGAGTGGACGAACATCCCGCCGCCGTCCAGTGGGTTCGATTTGCCCACGTCCAACGATTAACATTCATTACTATGAGACTCATACTGAAAAGACTATCCCCCTTAGTCGAAGATCTTCTAACACCAGACCAAGCCGGGTTCAGGTCAAGTCCTGAACTTAACCCAGTATATTGAGGATGGCTTTGAAATGCAACAATTTACAGGGGCAGTATTCATTGACTTAACAGCAGCATACAACACTGTGAATCACAGAGGCCTTCCACTGAAAATTATCTAAAATGTTAAAGAATGAAATCACAGTCAAAGTCATAAGAAGCCTCCTAGAAAATCACAGATTTTATGTAGAAATGAATGGAATCAAGAGTAGGTGGCGTCCACAAAAGAATGGACTACCACAGGGATCAGACCTGGCACCTCCACTATTTAATGTTTACACGAACAACCAACCAACCTTTCCTAACACACGCTGGTTATCTATGCAGATGACCTATGCATAGCAACACAAGCTAACTCCTTCCAAGAAGTCGAAGTACGACTTACAGCAGTCCTCGAAGCAATGAAGCAGTATTATGAAAAATGGTCTCTGAACTGAAATCCATCAAAAACTCAACTGTGTGCATTCCACCTGAGGAATCGAGAAGCAGCTCGGAAACTCAAGATCTTCTGGTGTGGGAAGGAGCTCGACCGCCATCCGACTCCAATCTACCTGGGCGTGACACTGGATAGGACGCTCTCATTTGCCACCCACATCCACAAACTCAAAGGGAAAGTTGGCTCTTGCAATTCTCTCTTGAAAAAATTAGCAGGTACGAAATGGGGAGCTAATGCTCACACACTTAGATCAACTGCCCTAGCACTCTACTATGCACCTGCAGAATACTGTGCACCTGTGTGGAGCAGATCAGCCCATGTGAAGAAAATAGACTCGTTGCTTAACGAAGCCTGCCGAATAATCACAGGCACACTGCACTCCACACCCACTAATATCATTTACAGACTTGCAGGCATTGCTCCCCCAGAGATCCGAACACACACTACAACAAAAATTGAAAAAGGTAAACGGAACTCGAATCCACGGCACCCACTACATCATGTGTCAGTTTCCAACCACCTAAAATCGAGGAAAAGCTTTGCTACAGTGGAGGAACTACCGCACGGAACATCCCCCCAAACATACAGGATTGACTTCTGGCAACAAACAGAAGCCAGAACCCCTCTAAACAATACAGTGCAAGACCCCACAGAAATGTTACCAGACGGGGCACTGCTTGACAGACGGAAGTGGTGCACTCTCAACAGAGCGAGAGCAGGAGTTTGTAGGAAGGGAGACGATATGGTGAAGTGGGGTTTAAAGGCCAGCGAATCCTGTGAGTGTGGCGAAAGGGTGCAGAACATTGAACACGTTCTGCGCAACTGCCCACTCTCACCTGATTTAGCTGACACAGACCTGCTCAACATCAGCCAAACGACACTAGCATGGCTGGCTGTCTGGTGTGACAAGCTATGAATGAATTACTATGAATAGCTGTGAAATAAAGAGAAAACATTGGGGAAAGTGGGGATGTTGCAATTATAGTGACTTATATTTTTATCTAATGCAGTTCACTTGGTGTTTTAATTTTCATTTAATGAACTTAATAGTCAATTCAATATGCAATTAGTTTTTTTGATTTTTTGTGATATGAGAGACAGTCACAAATGACTGAATCATTTTACAGGTTTGACTGTGTATTTAGCCTGACAGAATGGATTAGCCATCTGCCATTTCTGTGTATGGGCTTGTTTAGAATCCACCATGTAATATCATGTCATACACCTGTAAGCCAAGCTGTTGCTAGAAGGTGTGTAGACTGAGTGAATAAAGGAGTGATGAATGTGGGATCTAATTTCTTTCATTAAAATCCAAAGTAATCAATTAGCATTGCCGCAAATGAAGAAATTGTTTACAATCAAAGTAATTGCTTCAAAATCATTTGACTCAAGCATCAAATTTATTATGAATCCATGAGCAACACAGTGACCATTATTAGTTTCAGATAAAAGGCAAATTTCCGGCAGATGTCCTCCTATTTCTTATCATATTCATCACACAGTAGAGATTGGACAGATAAATGGCCTTTGGCAATGTTCATATGCAAGTAAGTTAATACTAGAATATCAAATTTTCTCCAGAAGAAAGCAGATAAACTGCAGGTTAAGTGCACCTAAGTAATTATTGTATCAAACATATTTCCTACAATTGAAGTGGATACCTTAACTCCTTATCACCATCCAGCACAATCAGACTAACTTATGTTAAATATGGCAATCATTCTAGTACCTTTGTTGTGAGGAGAAACATAGTGCCTTTCCAGTTGCTTGCATCATCTTTCCTGCCCTGGTTTTATCCTGTGAACCCTGGGATCTAAGAAATTTGCCCAATTCATTTTCTTCCTGAGACAAAACTGAAATGGAAAGATAAAGTCATTAATTTTATTGCTGTTCAGAACTTAGAAAGAAATGGCTTGAGAACAGGCTAACCCACACCCCTGGAATAAAGTGCATGTAGAAACATTTTTAGCAGAATATCTGTTTCATTTTTTTTAAATAGTCACTCAATCACCATACATTGCATCTCAGTTTTTTAAAAAAAATGTCAGAATTAACTTGCCAAGTAAATGCACCACCTGGTGTATTGTACCAGATAACGCAGAATTCTCCAACTTTCACTGCAGTCAGCTAAGCAAGGAATACAGGGGAGAAATACATTGGCAAAAGTATTCCTAAAATTATAAAGAAAAAGTAAAACCATTTCTGTCCTCAGCTGTACTTCAATGATTTGCATTCACAAGTATTTGTAAATAAACGTTAGGCAAGGTCTGAACTAGATTTTATTAAGTTACTGCTTGCCACAGAGCAAATAACTTGCTGATGTTTAAATGTGTAAGAATGGCCTTCTGGGAGTACTAAAGTAATAGTTCTGTACTGGTCATCACAATCTGAGATAAAAGTGGGGCAAAAAAAACCTGATTACCTAGCATAATGTTTAATTAATTTAAATCTCTGTGGAGTTTAAATGTTTCCCCTGTTGCCCAGCCTATTTGCTTCTCACACCACTGTTTTCATGGATTCCAGGAGCTATTATGAGAACAATAATTACATGAAATTCTACAAAACCCCGAGACTGAAGAAGATAATAAATCACTTTTTCCTTATTACTTCAGACTGAAAATTTTCACTCATTCCAGTCTTGGCAAATTTCTGCAGTAACAAGATTTCTAGTCCTCCAGGCAGTTCTGCCCTCTAGTGGCCCTGTGTCTCTTTTGCTGCAAAAAAGGTCATTCAAAATATTCCATCATCATAATTCGTGGCTAATAGGAATTTGGTCAGGAGGAGATTACCAGCATTTGATGTTCCCAACCCAGTGAACTGAACCAAGGGTAATAAGAAATCGAGTAGCAACTCGATTCAATTTTAGAATTAGACAAAATATGCACATGAGGGAGCTGATGGACTGTTCACTCATGACCTCCATAACATGGCACAACTCCTTGGGCTGAATGAGCCTTGTTTAGTTTCTACTTTCATTGAATTATAGTTTTAATTACTAATTCCTTGTAATATTCAATCCTACGTTAATGACAATGCAGTAATACTAACACAAATAGCCACACGTTGAAAGATTCAGCTAGATGTATTGAATACATACAGCAAATCTGTTTCTGATACTGTTCAATGACCTTCAGAAGTTCCATACATGTCCTTTGAACGCAATGGAATACCTAGACAGAATAAAAAGAGTGAAAGCAATTGTATGTACTGAGGGTATAATCTGAGAGGGAGAGAGCAAGGTTTGCAAAAGGGAAAATAGGGGATGGGATTATCACAATGTTGGACAATAGTTTCAATACTTCTGGTGGGTCACTGGGGTAATAACATCAAACATCCATCAGGATTCCAACTGTCAAATTTACTATCATTGTTCCACACAGGAATGAATGAGAACAGATGCCATGAATCTGTCACCACAAATGCATCACACTCAAAAAGATACGATCCCTGTTATAGAAGACTTCAATGGAGGTGGACTATATTCTGTTGGGAAACTTCTCAAGTCGACCTGGCAGTCACCTTTAGGTTAGTAAATTTCTTGGATGCCTACAATTGCTTGGATCCAAATGTGATATCTGGATACTTATAGTTAAGTTCACTGGCACATCTAGATATATACAAAAAAGTGATCAAACAGAGTTATAAAATTTCCTTTAACTACATTTATACAAAAAAAAAACAAGTTCTATCATCAGCTGTAATTAATTGAACTCTCTAGCAATTCTTCTGGATTGTGGGAAGTGATGGTTGTAAGGGCAGAAACAGACATCCTCTCTCCTGTTTGTTGAACTACAGATGTTGCAAATCTGAAATTAACCTAGCAACTGCAGGAAATACACAGCAGATGAGGCAGCTTCACCTGTGAGAGAAAGTTATTGATTCCAGATTTGGTTTAATGTTTCGAATCTCTTCAGTAAAAGTACCACAGGAAAGCTGATATGCTCCTAATATTTAGTCTGCGCTCTCTCAGTGAAGTGCTTTAAACTTACTGACAGGTAGCATCCTGGTTTTGATGGGGAAATAATTCCATCAATTTCAGCATAGAAGGGAAATATCAAATACTAGGGATCACTGTTTTAAGGCGAGATGGGGGAATGTTTAAAAGAGACATGTGAGGCATGTTTTAAACAAAATCCTCAAAGTGATAGATGCCCGGAACGTGTAGTTGGAGAACGGTAGCTATGAGAGTCTCAAGACTAGGGACCAATTATTTAAATCAAGGGCAAGTTGAAATTTCCTCTTGCAAGAGGGTGATAAAATTCTGAAATTCTGTCTGAGAACTGGGAGGCTGGATCATCAGAAGTATTTAAAGTGGAACTAAATACATTATTGAAAGATCAGGGGACTGAGGGCAATGGGGAATTGGCACAGAGTGGTGAAGGGCTGGGGTGAGTGAACCATAGCAACACAGAATGGTGAAGAAGGGTTGATATGCCAGTGTCCTACTCTAGCTGCTATTATTTTCATTTTTGTGTTTCTCCTGAATACACTTACTTCTGTGTTACTTAAAGAGCACCTGCCTGAGGAGGTCACTGTTCACGCAGACTAATCTATCTTCTGTTAGATTCTAGTACTCCACAGCACTCACCTCCTACACCTTTACCCGAATCTCATGTGGATAGGGTGGTGAAGAAAGCTTTTGGTGTGCTGGCCTTTATAAATCAGAGCATTGAGTATTGGAGTTGGGATGTAATGTTAAAATTGTACAAGGCATTGGTGAGGCCAAATTTGGAGTATTGTCTACAGTTCTGGTCACTGAATTACAGGAAAGATGTCAACAAAATAGAGAGAGTACAGAGAAGATTTACTAGAATGTTACCTGGGTTTCAGCACCTAAGTTACAAAGAAAGGTTGAACAAGTTAGGTCTTTATTCTTTGGAGCATAGAAGGTTGAGGGGGGACTTGATAGAGGTATTTAAAATTATGAAATGGAAAGATAGAGTTGACATGGATAGGGTTTTTCCATTGACAGTAGGGGAGATTCAAACAAGAGGACATGAGTTGAGAGTTAGGGGGCAAAAGTTTAGGGGTAACATGAGGGGGAACTTCTTTACTCAGAAAGTGGTAGCTCTGTGAAACGAGCTTCCAGCAGAAGTGGTTGAGGCAGGTTCAATATTGTCATTTAAAGTTAAATTGGATAGCTATATGGACAGGAAAGGAATGGAGGGTTATGGGCTGAGTGCAGGTCGATGGGACTAGGTAACAGCAAGCGTTCGGCACGGACTAGAAGGGCCAAGATGGCCTGTTTCCATGCTGTAATTGTTATATGGTTAACCCTAACCAGTGTAAACACCACAGTACTCCACAAATTACCTGTACAACTAAAGGAATCAGCATATTTAGACCTGCAAGCAAAAGATAATATATTAATAATGCTTTTGTTTAACATGCGTTTGCTCTTCAGCCATTTCCTTCATGGTTGCTACCTGAAGAGATTGGGGCTGAGAGGAAAAATAGATCAGCCATGATGAAATGGCAGAGCAGACTTGATGGGCCAAATGGACTAATTCTGCTCCTCTACCTTATGGTCTTATGCTCTTGCCGTATAGCTAGGAAAGCAGAACACAAAACTCCAAGTGCAGTCTTTCTGACATCTTATACTGTTGTTACATTGCACCCCAACTCTTGCACTCAGTGACCTGACCAATGAAGGCAAGTATGCAAAATGCCTTCTTCACTACCCTGCCTACCTGTGTCAGCACTTTCAGAGAACTGTGTATCTGTACCCTAAGGTCGCTCCGTTCTACTGCACTTTCCAGGTTCCTACTATTTATTGTGCACGTCCTGCCTGATTCAATGTCCCAACATGCATCAATTCACACTTGTCCAATTTAATTCCTTGGCCACCTTCCAGTTGATCTAGATCCTGTTATACTCTCAGATAAATTGCTTTATATGTACTATACCACCAATTTGCACTACATTCTCATCCAAATTATTAATACAGATGACATGCAGTGGACCCAGTACTGATCCCTGTCGCACACTTCAGGCCACATGTCCCCAACCCGAAAAAAAAAACCTCTCCAATATTGGTCACCATCCTTACTGCTTCCACCAAACCAGTTCTGCATCCATCTGGCTCATTCACCCTGAGCCCCATGAAATGTAACCTTCTGAAATAGCCTACCATGCTGGATCTTGTCAGAAGCCTTGCTAAAAATCCATATAGACAAGATCTAACCCTCTACACTGGGATCAGTCCTTTTGGTCACCTCTTCATGCAGAAAGCCATGCTGACTATTCATAATCAGTCCTCACCTTTCCAAATGTGGGCAGATATCATCTTTTAGAATCTCCTCCAGTAACTTCCTCACCACTGATGTTAGGCTCACTGGCCTGGCTGAGGCCTTTCTTAAATAAGACCACCCTCCAATCTTCCCATAGCAATTTCTTCCCTACTTATCCCACATACCCTATAATACACTTGGTCATATTCCAGGGATTTATCCATCTTTATGTGCTTTAAGACCACTCGCACCTAGTCTTTTATAAGGTGATGGAACATATCCACTATTCTCTTCTCTGAATTCCCTTTATATTAATGAACAACTTGTAAATTATTTCACTGAAATGTGAATTGATTTGCTTGCCAGAGAAGATGGGAGTTAAATTGGGTTGGACATCGCACAGTTGAAACCATTGAGAACCGAGAGTTCTGTTGGCACAGAAACTAAGATGCTGCAACTGCGCCATCAAGTGGCGCAGTTTGGAAGTTTTTCTTTAAAAAGATTAGCTCAAATCCCGTACATTCTTTACTAATACAGATGTTAATGTTGACCACTTATACTGCTACCTGAAAAGGTGCAAAGAACTCAGTCTTTTTTTTTTACATTATCGTTTAATTTTGGTAGATGTTTAAAAAATTCTTAGATCAAACACAACTGGAATTTAAAAAGCAGTTTAGAATGGAATGTTGCAGTTGCACACCATGATTTAAAAAGAATTACTGATGTGCACATTATTAAATTAAATGGGCAGTGTTTCCACAGGAAGTTACTGACAATAAAACCTTACAGCATAAAATGGAATTCACATTTTCCATCCCATTCGAACTGACTTTCTGTAACAGCTAAGGTGCACGTATCTGAAGAACATCAGCAAATATCCCAGCCTCTTAAAATGTTTATGTAATGCTCTACGCAATCGGCAATTGCCTCTGATCTGGGCCGACATTTACGTGCCGGGCGGCACCTAATTAATTAGCTTGTTTATTTTGACTTTTTTCTTAAAGATGTGCTGGGTGCGCCCTGGCTACCGCTGTACCGCTGCGTGCTTCGTGGCCTGGTATCGGTCCATGGCCCAGAGGTTGGGGACCACTGATTTAATTTACCATATCAATTGTAAACATCCAGAAATTGTTCTATAAGAGCATGACTTAATATGTAATAGGTTTGCAATGCAAAATAATTAACAAAAAGGAATAAAGTCATAATGTACTAAGGTCAGTTGGCATCTAAAAACTATGACATTGTGTGACGACAGATGCGACGAGGGCATTGATCTAAATACTAGAATCACAATCGCGTTTATTGTCGCTGACAAACTTTGTGAATGTTTTTGTTTTGAGGCAGCAGTGCAGTGTAATACATAAAATATCTCTTGATGATAATAATGGGAAGAGGGCACGTCCTGGGGGTTGATGTCCTTAATGACGGATGTCACCTTTTTGAGGCATCACCTTTTGAAGATGTCCTCGATGCTGGGGAGGTTAGTGCCCATGATGGAGCTCGCTAAGCTTACAAAGCCTCTGCAGATTTTCCTAATCCTGGGCAATGGCCCCTCTATACCTGACAGTGTACATCAAAAGAAATCTGCTGGGGTCTTTGGTGACATACCAAATCTCCTCAAACTTCTAATGAAATACAGTCACTGGTATGCCTCCTTTGTAACTGAGGCAATACGTTGGGCTCAGGATAGACCTTCAGAGATGTTGACTCCCAGGAACTTCAAACTATCATCCTGCTGACCCCTCAACGAGGACTGGTGTGCGTTCCCTTGGACTTCCCCTTCCTGAAGTCCACGATTAATTCCTTGATTTTACCAGTGCAGATCTAACTCACTCCTGCATGTTTCCTGACAGCAGTGGTCATCGGTGAATCCACAGATCGTGTTAGCACTTTGCCAAGCCGCACAGTCATGGGTGTAGTGAGTAGAACAGCGGGCTAAGCACACTGAGGTGAGCCAGTGTTGACTGGCAGCAAGGAGATATTATTTCCGATCTGTACTGACTGTGGTCTCCCGATAAGGAAGTCATGGATTCAGTTGCAGAGGGGAGGTACAAAGGCCCAGGTTTTGATGCATAACTTGTTTTGCAATTTGTAAAATGCAAACCTGAGGGTAAGGGAATAGACAGCAGGTTTTATTTATGTGTGTGAGCGTCACTGACTAGACCAGAAGTTATTGTCCATTCCCAGAGAAGCTGAGCTATAGTCCCTCGCATGAGAGTATTCCCAAGGTACTGTTGTTGAAGGGCTTTTGGAATTGTGATTCAGTGTCAAAGAATGGTGACGTACTTTCAAGTTGGGATATTGTGCAAGTTGGAGAGGATCATGAAGTTCCGATGCCAGAGTTGACCATTCTTCTTGATGGCCAAGGTGGGAAGTTTAGAAACAGCCAATGAATATTCTCATTGAATTGATGCACTGGATTTTATTTACAAAACACACTCCAACCTTGGTCTGATTTGGTGATTACAAGCCAATTAAAACAATAAGACCATAAGATACAGGAGCAGAATTAGACCACTTGGCCCATCGAGTATGCTCTAACATTATCATGGCTGATCCATTTTTCCTTTCAGCCCCAATCTCCCGCCTTCTCCAAGAATTCCTTCATGCCCTGACCAATCAAGAATCTATCCACCTCTGCCTTATACATTCAAAGCCACTGGCAGCCAACCAGAAAAGGCTCCCTTTATTCCACTCTTTGCCTCCTGTTAATTGTCCACTACTTTGTCCATGCTAGTATCTTTCCTATAATATCACAGGCTTTTAATTTGATAAGCAGCCTCATGTGTGGCACCTTATCAAAGGTCTTCTGAATATCCAAGTACACAACATCAACCCATACTTCATTTACCCTGTTTATTATTTCTTCAAAGAATTCCAGCAGATCGGTGAGGCAAGATTTTCCCTTGAGGAAACCATGCCATCTATACAACATATTTTATCATGTGCTTCCAGGTACCCCGAAACCACATATTTAACAATTGACTCCAACACCTTCCCAACCACTGAGGTCAGACTAACTGGCCTATAGTTTCCTTTCTCCTGCCTCTCTCCCTTCCTGAAGAGTGGAGTGACATTTGCAATTTTCCAGTCTTCCGAAACCATTGCAGAATCCACTGGTTCTTGAAAGATCATTACTAATGCCTCCACAATCTCTTCAGCCACCTCTTTCAGAACCTTGGGATATACAGCATCTGGTCCTGGTGATTTATCCACCCTCAGACCTTACAGTTTCCCCAAGAATTTTCTCCCTAGTAAAGACAACTTTACACACTTCTGACTCCCTGACACTCTGAACCTTCCACCATGCTGCTAGTGTATTCCACAGCGAAGTCTGTTCAAAATACTTATTATGTTTATTCACCATCTCCTTGTCTCTCATTTCTACCTCTCCAGCACCATTTTCCAGTGGTCCAATATCCACTCTCACCTCTCTTTTACACTTTATGTATCTGAAGAAACTTTTAGTATCTTCTTTAATATTATTGGCTAACTTAATTTTGCACTTCTATTCTTTCCTTCTTAATGCCTTTTTGTTATCTTCTGTCGGTTTTTAAAAACTTCGCGATCCTCTAAGTTCCCACTAATGTTTGCTCTATTACAACACATGTCCTTAAGTTTCTGGTTAATTATGTTCCCCAAGATGCTGATGATGCAGAACAATAAACTCATTTGACAGTAATTCTGTTAAATGTCATATTAGATGCTCTCTTGTTGGAGATAGTAATTTTTGCAACACAAATACAATGCAATTTTAATTGCTACTTGTTAGCCCATATCCCAGGGTCATCTCTGTTTTCATGTATGCAGGCATGAGTACTTTTATTTCCTGAGATGTTGATGATTGAATAGGTATAACACACCACAGTGGACATCCCAGATGACTGAAGGTCACTGATGAAACAAATAAAGAAATCTAGCCATTAATATGTAATCTGAGGCTACAGACTTCACTACAGCCTCGCTGCGTTTTACAAATGTGGACAAGAGAGGTGCGCTCTAGGGGCAAGGTAAGGCAACAACTACTTTTGAGATTATGCCAATATTTAACAACAAAACTTGGTAGAACTGGAGTCAATTGGAAGAGCGGTGAAAATAGATCTCCACCAGCTGAAAATCACTGCAGGAGTTCAAGGCTGTGTCCAGGCTCAACCATCTTCAACTGACTTATCAACAACCTTCCATCCAAAAGAGAGGTCAGAAAATGGGGCTGTTTACTAATAACTGCTCAATATCCATGTTGCATGCAACAAGACTCAAAACAAAATTTAGGCATGGGATGAGAGGTGGCACAAATACTAGGCAATGACAATTCAAACAAGAATATGTCTAACCACTTGCATACAATGCTAACTTCAACAAGCCTGGACTCTTTAGATTCTGTGTTTTACTGTATATTGTGTGTAATGTGCTGTAAGGATTCACTGCTTATGTAATGGCTCCTCTGTAATGTTCACTGCTGAGGTAACGGTTTCTCCGTAGCAGCAGTGTTTGGGTTATGGCTGGAGATAACGGGACTGTAGTATGCATGTTAGCCAATCAGAGATTGCTGCTCTGTCTTGTGAATCTGGAAGGATTTTTTTCATGGTCTTTTGTCGAGGAGAGATAAAGAGGGAAGATGCGTGTGGAGAGAGCTGGTAGACCACCAGACGGAGTGGACTGGGATCTGAGGGTTCGAAGGTCGGCGACGCTCAGAGCAAACCGATGGTGGGTGAGTGATGACTGAGTGAGCTCCAATGTGAACTTTTGACTTTTCCTCGAATTGGGCCTTGTTTAAAAAAATTTCATTACTAACCCTATATTCAGATTAAGATTCATAAAGTTCAATCATTTAATTGCATATGATGTACTGTCTGTTACTTTGCGTTGTGGGTTTGTAACATTACACAGCATCCACACAAACGTGATTTCTCACTCTGGCGGGGCCAAAGGCCGTTTCCCCCTAGACGAACACGAGAAGGTTACATGTGTTTTTTGCTCTTTTATTTGCTGCTTGTGAGATTCTTTTTTGGCACATGGAGGGGTTGATATTTTTTCTTTGAACGGTTTTCCATGGTTTTCTCTGGGTTGTACCCTGCACACATACTTCGATAATAAATGTAATTCGAACATTGAATGGCAGAATATACTCTATCCTTGGACATGCACAGCTCCAGCAACATTAAAGGACCATCAAACCATTCGACCGGCAGACAAGACGTCACAGATATTGTAATCTGGAGCAAAAAAAAAACTGATGGAGGAACTCAGTAGGTGCAGCAGCATCAAACTGCTGTCTTAACTCAAAACGTCAACTGTCCCTTTGCCTTAATAGATGCTGCTTGACACACTGAGCCCCTCCAGCAGTTTTTGACCTGACTAGCAAGATGGCTTTTATTTCGGAGGGTCCAGAGGTGGCTGATGAAGATAAATATGGGAACGGTAGATACTTCCACAGATGGGCAGGAAGAGTGTGGTAGACAGGCAGTTTGTGAGGTGGCTTGTTCTTTTTGTCTTATAAGCTGGATTACCGTATGCTCCTTGTGAGTAAACCTTGCCAGCCTGATGTGCTCTGTCTCTACTCTGAGTGGTCACAGGCCTGAGATTTCCAAGAGACCACAGGGTTATTACACTTCGGGGAAGCGTTGTATTTTTCCCCTCTGTTCACCTGATGACCTCTTCCCACAACGAGCCCAGAATAGAGCACCTGTTGGTGTTGGGCATGCAAACAACACAATTTGATCTGAGACCCAACTACTGCAGCTTCAACACTGTGGTGTTTACTTACATATTTATTTAGAGACACAGCATGCAATAGGCTCTTCCAGCCCTTCGAGCCATGTGGCCCAGCAACCCCTGATTTAACTGGAATGTAATCACAGGAAACTTTACAGTGACCTACCAGCTAGCAGGCCTCTGGACTGTGGGAAGAAACCGGAGCACCCGGAAAAAACCCATGCATTCAGTTTTTGGATTTAATGCAAATCATTTTTGGGTCATCTGGAGAGGAAAGAACCTGATAATATTGATGGGCTTGGAGGAATAAAATTATTTCAAGACACGCCTGTATGGCTTCTTCAGCAATAAAACTGAAGCAGACCTTGACCAAACTTTCTACATGATGCTAGTTAGAAGCTATTCAGCAACAGTCTCCTGTCCCAATTAAGTGGCACAGTGCCCCAAATAAACAAAGGGAATCACAGCTATTTTCTTGTGTAGTTTTGTTCTTTAAGAGTTGGCCCAAGTAAGTAACTACCTCGATTAACCAACAGCCAATTAACTAAAACCCACTGTACTCCAGTTCTTTACCGATGTTAAGCAACATACACAAAATGCCAGAGAGAAATTCAGCAAGTCAGACAGCATCTATGGAGAGGAGTAAGCAATTGATGTTTCTGATTCTGCTGAAGGGCGTTGGCCTGAAACTTCAAACTGTTTGTTCTCCTCTATGGATGCTGCATGGTTTGCTGAGTTCCTCCACCTTTTATGTGCTTTGTTCAATATTTCCAACATCTGCAGTATCTCTTATTTTTATGAGATAATGTTGATTTATTTTTTCCAATTTATGAACATCCTGGTCCTGCTCACCAACTATTTGCCCCATTCTTCCATCTTTAAATCCCCTGCTTGTATCCTCCCTCATAGTCTTTGTTTCTCTGTTTCCAGTGCAATAACCATGCCCCCTCCATCAACATTCAGTTAACTTTAGTCCTGCTCCTTCAAACTTCCTCTTTAAGTTCACTTGTTTCCCTGCCTTTCAAAACTCCATTTTGAACCAAATCCTTCCTCACCTCAATGTCTCCATCTTTGACTGTGTTTATTCTCCTATATTCACTGTGAAGCACGCTGGAATTTTAAATAACACTACACAATACAAATGTCTGCAGGATTTCGAAAGATATTATTTCAACAAGTAGATTAAAACAATCTTATTTGTCAATTGATACACCTTAGCAACATACAGAAATTTTTGAAAAGTAACAACAATTTTTTTTACCTCTAATTTAGCATCAAGGTCTGCATCTGAAGCTATAACATGTTGATCTTCTTTCTTCCCAGTAACCTTGATAAGAGTTTGCTTTGTTTTCCAGTATCTCTGCTGCATTTTATTCACAACTGAATTGTCCTGGATCCAGATATGTCGTTTATAAAAATCGCGGGAATATCCACTGATAAAAACAGAAGCAATCTGGGTTATTCAAAATTACATTTCATTATAAATATCTAATTGTTATGCCAGTCTCCTCCACCAACTTGCAAAGACATGCAACTATTTTGACCAGGAAGTATATGAGAGCAGCTCTAAGAATAAGTTGTTCCTCGCCACGCCTTGCGCCACATTGGGTGGCACTTGCCATTTCTTTATCATTTTATCTGTTTTTATTTTAAAAATGAGGCCGAGTTGCTAGCTGGGATGGAAAGCGTGCAAGGAGTCAGCCAGATTGGAACCCGGGACCACTTGCAGATACCACTACACCACCAGCCAGCCATCTAACAATAAGATGCGGCTCAAATTGGATGATGATTAGGAGAGGTATATCCCTATGATCCAAACTAATCACAGCAAATTTGAAATCTAAATATGGCAACACAAATTCAGGTGATGCAACATAGCACACAGAATCATAGAAATTTTCAGGTGGATTTAACATTGAGGAAACAGACAGATGGCAAGTGCAGACGCTGAGGAGATTCATTTGGAAATGAAAACAAATAATCAATAAAAATCACACTGACGAACGTAGAAAAACAGATACTATAGTTAATTTCCTGAATGCCTTTTCACCAGAAAAGCTTTTTCAGAAACAAATGCGTCTTTGGACATGAAGAATATAAGACTAGAAAATCTTTATGTAGATACATAACTAAAGTCAGGGCAGTGGATTTACTGAAGATGATGTGAGTTAATCTCATTGGTATTCAACCAATTGCTGCTACCTTAGAAAAATCACCAGGATGATTAGGACAACCAGAAGCAATAGTAAAACTTACCAAATATTAGCACTATTTCCATCAGATCAAAATAGGCCAATGATAATTGAGTTTTTTTTTAAATTGTGAGAGGATTAGGTAAGACAAGATGAATGAGGGCAAATTACAAGAGGAAGTCATGATTAGAAGTTAAAATTCAAAACTGTAATCAAACACAGCAAGAAAAGAAGTTAGGGAGAAAATTATTCACGTGGTGTTCCTGGACCTCGCCAATGCCTTTGGCTCAGTTCTTCATAACCTCCTCTGGACTGCTTTCGACTTCTTCAGGGTCCCAGTGACCCTCACAAGCCTCACTAAGGCCTACTTCCAGGACGTGCAGTTATGTTTGACAACAGCAGATTACACCATAGTGTGGCAACATCTGGAAGTGGGAATCATGGCCGGTTGTACCATCTCCCCGCTAGCCTTCACCATGGCCATGGAGGTGATCATTAAAGCATCTCAATGGGTGGTTGGAGGACAGCGCACAAGACCTGGCCTGAGGCTGCCGCCTACCAGAGCATACATGGACGATCTCACAACACTCACCACGACCAAGGCTTGTACTGTATGCCTGTTGAGAAAGCTTCAAAAGAATATCGAGCAGGTTCGGCTGAAAATCAAGTCAAGAAAGTCCAGAAGCATCTTTATTGTCAAGGGGAAGCTGGTAGACCAATGCTTCTACATGGGCGATGAGACGATTTCAACAGTCTTCGACAAGCCTGTGAAGAGCCTAGGTCGGTGGTATAAGGCATCCCTCAAAGACACAGAGCAGGTAGATCAGCTCAGGAAGGATGCCGTCAGTGGCCTCAGGAGCATCGACAGAACCACACTCCCTGGCGAGTTGAAGCTCTGGTGTATGCAGTTTGGGCTCTTTCCATGCCTCATGTGGCCAGTAACCCTGTATGAACTTCCAAACTCGAAGGTGGAAAGCTGGAGAGACTGATCAGCTCATACGTAAGGAAGTGGCTTGGCCTTCCCAGGTGCCTCAGCAGCATAGGGCTCTACGACAAGGGAGTCCTAGAGCTACCCATTTCCAGTCTTCCAGAGGAGTGTAAGTGCGCCAAACTAAGACTGGAGATGATGTTAAGAGAGGTGATGTGATCCATTTGTAGCCCAAACTGCCCACATTCTGGATATGGGAGGAAATGGACTCCATCAGAAGCAACTGAGTAGGCAAAGGGGGCACTCAAGCACAGGGACATGGTGGGCCGAGTGCAGCAAGGGAGGAGCTGTCTTGGCCTTGGAGACAGTACACCAGCCTGGAACAAGGCTGCTCTGTCTCAGAGACACAGGAGATACGTCGGCAGGAGGAGGTGGCAAGGTGTGCAAAGGCCGTCGCTCAGGCAAGGCAAGGGCAATGGATGAGATGGCAGGGAGTGGAGAAAAGAAAGATCTCCTGGAAAGATCTGTGGGAGATGGGGACATCCAGAGCGAGCTTCACCATCAGGGCTGCCTACGACGTCTTGCCATCTCCCATGAATCCCCGCCAGTGGTATGGAGAGGACCCCACATGCTCCCTCTACCCGACTTCAGCAACACTAAAACACATTCTGGTGGGCTGCAAGACCAGCCTTACTCAAGGCCGATACACCTGGCGGCACAACCAGGTGCTACGGTGTCTTGCAGCAGTGCCGGAAAGTCGGCGGATGAGCGTCAACGCTCTCCCTCCCCCTTCATCCTGCTGGCCATTAACATCATTTGTCCGGGAAGGTGAGGGTCAAGCCAGACTCGATACATCGAGACCAGACACCAGGCGGCCAGGCAGGGCACATGATTGGAAGATGGTGGCAGACTTAGGCCAGAGGCTCTGCTTCCCAACTGAAATCGTGGAAACCAACCTCAGATCAGACCTTGTGCTATGGTCGGCTTCACTCCATCTCGTTTTACATCATTGAGCTTACAGTGCCCTGGGAGGATGCAGTGGAGGAGGCCTACAAACGCAAAAAGCTGAGGTATGCTGAGCTTGCAGCCGACGCGCAACAACGTGGCTGGAAAGCAAGGGTCCGACTGGTCGAAGTAGGCCGCAGAGGATTTGTAGCCACATCAACATCAAGGCTACTCCAGCGAGGGAAGACACACCGACAAGCAGTCAAAGACCTCTCCAGAGCTGCTGAAAGTGTAGTCAGTGGCTCTGGATTAAGAGAAAGGATTCCATCTGGGCCCCCAAGTGAGTGAAAGGCATCTAGGGGGTGAGCCCGGGAAGCCAGAATTCACTGCTGAACCCTCCGGAGGTGTCGTGGGCCTATCAGCGAAACACTGAGGAAAGAGGGTGCCCACTTGATAACCCAGAAGATGCCACCACTCACTCGGCCACCCCACAGAGTCTAGGCAGCACGTCTCAGGAGTGCAAGTAAGGGATAGTAACATCTAGTCCTACATAACATACCATATCCAGAAAGTCATCAGAGCATGGAATATTTGCTATTTGGAGTGATTAAGGATGTACATTAAGCATCATATTTTATGCTGCAAGACTGTATTTACTGATAAAAATCTGCACTTCTACTGAGAAGCAAGTCTGAGCAAACTGTTCTTAGACCTCTAGTTTCTTTGGAAACCTATGACCAGATTTTAAGGACATCTACATGGTGACTCATTGAATGCTTGTTCCACTTGATAGCTATAATTCACTGAAGTCTTATCCAGGGTCAAGGACAGCTTCAATCCCACTGTTATTAGACTCTTGAATAGGCCATTTGTACCATAAGTTGGACCTTTGACAGCACAATCCACCTCATTATGACTTTGTACTTTATCATTTACCTGTATTATGCTCTTTCAGGAGCCTTTACCCTACATGCTGAATTATTACTGCTTTACCTCATTCTAGCTCAAAGCACTGCACAATGATTTGATCTTTATGAACAGTATGTGTGATAAGCTTTTCACTGTATCATTGCACATGACAATAATAGACCAATATCACTGCATTCTCAGAGTTGTATCTTACATGTCATGGCAAGGGTTTTCTGGTTTCATGTTTTAAAAAAAATAATCAATTTCAACTTTATTGCAAAGCGAAAAATGAGTTGAAAATGTTGAATAATTCAACATTTAGAAGTAAGCATTCCAGTAACAAGATTTAAAAACAAGCATAGTTAAACCAGTATTAAAAATACATGGGCCTTGTGATCATAGTGCTGCTGTAATGGATACTTATCTTCGTGGCCAAGATTACTTCTTCCTCCTTTACGCAGTAATGAGCATCAAATTATGTAACTCTGCTGATATACCTAGCATTCATCAGACTTATCGAATTTCTACACCCAAACATTACACTTTTCCCCAGGTATGGTATACTATTGGATTATTAATACAGAGGCTCTGTTCAATTTTAATGAAAAAACACCTTCAGCTTGTTACGCCATTCAGATTGATAAGAGTTTAACCCTCAACCTCAAGAACATTTTCTGCCGTTTCTTAACATCCACCGATTTCCTTAGTGCCAAGTTCTAATAATTGAGCATGCTCAAGAATTCCTCAATTGTAGAGAGAACTTCAAAGGATCTATGTACCGCTCGATTAAAAATTCTTTCCCAAATCAATCTTGACATCTGCCTCCTTGCTCTAAGATTACCCCACTTTGCTTTAAATTTTCAAGTCAGTGAAAATATTGATTGAATGCCTACTTTCTCAACCATCCTCAAAGTCTTGGGTTTTAATAAAATTGCCACAACAGACGCTGCTGTAACACAGACTGAAACAAGACTTTCCAGGCGCAGATCCACGGTCTCGTGAGACTAACAGATGTCACCACCACTCTTAATTCTCGCCAGTGTAGACTCATCACAGAACAACCCAAATAAAAAGTGACCCGTAAAATTAATGAGATCAATTTAGAATGTCCCATCCTATTATAATTGTGATTAATCCACTTTGATATTTACCTCTCTAGATAAACATGCATTCTAGGCAATGTCACAAATAAGGCAATTTAATTAGACACACTACTTATTACAAAAAATACATTGATTTTAAAAATCTGCAAGTTGCTTTTCTTCTGCTAGCAACTTGAGACCTGGCAATTGGAAGTGATGAAAATTAAGTTTGAAGCTACAATGTAAACTGGTCCAATCATTTTCATTCTAATTCCATTGTGTTGGTATTTTCCATTTTCTATTATTCCCTTCTCTGACCGGTATCTACATTTACTTTTCTCACAAACTGTAATAAGTAAAACACTTACTTGCTTGGATGGTCCATGTTTCATTAAAATCTGAAATAAATGCAAAAAATTAATTTTAAAATGACATTCAGGATTGTGCATTTTTACTCATTGAAATAAACAAATACTTCCAAAATAAATTAATTTTTTATTTCTATTTTAAATGTGAATAAGATTATTAAAAATGAAATCTCTTTGCTATTTTCTTATATTTAATTATAAATAATAACTGTCAGAAACCATACTATTTTTACACATTTTAATAAAGCCTGCTAAAATCTAATTGAGTATGAAGAGCATGAATTTCACGACACGTCAGTGATGATAAACCTGAATCTGATTCTGAGATAACATGCCCAAACTATAGCAGAATTAAGGCACTAAAGCATGACATTCAGCTATGCAGCAATCACAGTATTTATGTGTTACACTTGCCCTCTCACTGTTTCATCCAATTGTTAGTTATTCATTAAAGTTCAATGTAAATTTTTATTATCAAAGTACTGTACATATATGTCACCATACACAATAAATATTCATTTTCCTGTAGGCATACTCAGCAAATCTATAGAACTGTAACTATAACAGGATCAATGGAAGATCAGAGTGCAGAAGACAACAAACTGTGCAAATGCAAATATAAATAAATAACAAAAAATAATGAGAACATGAGATAAAAGAGTCCTTGAAAGTAAGATCATTGGTTGTGGGAACATCTCAATGGATGGGCATGTGAATGTAGTTATCTCCTTTTGTTCAAGAGCCTGATGATTGAGGGTAGTAACTGTTCTTGAACCTGGTGGTGCAAGTCCTGAGGCACTCGTACGTTCCACCTGATGGCAGCAGCGAGAAAGAACATGGCCTGGGTGGTGGGATCTCTGATGATAGATGCTGCTTTCCCCCAACAGCGTTTCACGTAGATGTGCTCAATGGTTGGGAGGGTTTTACCTGTGATGGACTGGGCCAAATCCATTGCTTTTTGTAGGATTTTCTGTTCAAAGGCATTAGCGTTTCCATACCAGGCCATGATGCAGCCAGTCAATATACTCTCCAGCGCACATGCACAGAAGTTTGTCAAAGTTTTAGATGTCATGCTGCATCTCTGCAGACTCCTAAGGAAGTAGAGGCACTGCCGTGCTTTCTCTGCAATTACATTTACGTGCCGGGTCCAGGACAGGTCCTCTGAAATAGCAACACCCAGGAATTTAAAGTTGCTGACCATCCCCACCTCTGATGAAGGCTGGCTCATGGCTCTCTAGTTTCTAGTTCTAGTGTCACCCAACCCGAGGAGGAAAAGTCTGTATGCATTCACACTGTCTGTACCTCTGATAATTTCATATACATCTACAATATCTCCCCTTATTCTCCTGTGTTCCAAGCAATAAAGTCCTATTAACCTGTCCCTGTAACTCTGGTCCTCAAATCCCTGCAATATCCTTGCAGATTTTCTCTGCACTCTTTCACACTTATTGGCATCTTTCCTGTAGGTACGTGACCAGAACTGCACACAATACTCCAAACTCAACTGCACAAACATCTTACACGACTTCAATGCAACATCCCAATTCCTGTACTCAGTGCCATGATTTATGAAGGTCAGTGTGCCAAAAGCCCCCTTTATGACATTATCTACCAATGATGCCACTTTCAAGGAATTCTAACATCTGTTTGTTCTATCACACACCTCAGTGCCCTACCAAACACTGTTTTAACCTGGTTTGTCCTCCCAAAGTGCAACGCACTCCACGTCTGCATTAAATTTCATCTGCCATTTTCCTGCCCATTTTACCAGCTGGTCCAGATCATGCTCCAAGTTTTGATAGCCCTCCCCACTGTCCACTTCTCCCCTAATCTTGGTATCGTCCACAAATTTGCTGATCCAGTTCAACACATTATCTAAATGATTAATATAGATGATAAACACAATGGACCCAGCACTGATTCCTGTGGCACAACACTAGTTACAGGCCTCCAATCAGAAAGACTACCATCCTCTGGCATCTTTCAAAAATCCAATTGAATACTTCATCGCGATTGAAAACGACCTAACCTTCCTGAACACTAACCCTAATTAAGCCTTGTCTATCAAAATACTTATGTACCTTGTCCCTTAAAATATATTCCAATAATTTACCCACAAATGATATCAGGCTCACTGGCTTGCAATTTTCCAGCTTATTCTTAAAGCTTTTCTTGAACAATGTTAGGTATCCTCTGGCACCTCACTTGTGGCAGAGAACATTTTAAAACTCTATGTCAGGACTCCCGCAATTTCTACACTAGCCTCCCTCATGATTCGAGGCAAAACTTTGTCAGGACCTGGAGCCTCAAGACAGCCAGTACCTCCTCTTCTATAATCTGGATATAGTCCATGACCTCACTGTTTTTTTTTGCTTCAGTTCTACAGTCTGTGTTTATCTTCCAAACAAATATAGATGAAAAAATAATTTAAGACTTCCCCCATCCCTTCCAGCTCCATGCATGGATGATCATGCTGATCTTCAAGTATCGGATTTTGTTCCCCTCTATCCTTTCGCTCAATATGGCTATAGAAGCCTTTGGGATTCTCTTTTGGTTTGTCTGTGAAGATAGCCTCATGCTCTCTTTAAGGCCTCCTGACCTCTTTCTTCGTGTTCCCTAGCATTTCTTATATTCCTCAAGCTCACTTGATCATAACTGCATATACCTGATACGTATCTCCTTTTCCTTTACCAAAGCCTCAATAGCCCGCAATAACCCAGGTTTCTTAAACCTATTAGACTTGCCTTTCATTGCAACAGGAACACACAGATTCTGATTATTCTTCTGGCATGTCACCTGGCGACCTCCATTTCAGAGAAAACAGACCCAACCTGTCTAAAAAACAAACTCTTCTGATAACTCAACTGCTCCAATCCAGGCCACATCCTTTCTGCTCCCTTGCTCAGTGACATCCTTTCCGCAATTTGGCAACAGAAATGCATACAATACTCCTAGTGTAGCCTAGCTGATAAAGCCAAGCATGTTATAGACCATCTTCACCAAACCATCTATGCACTTTCAAGGAAAGTATGTACATGTAGACAAAAGGTATTTGTTTTCACTCAACTCAGCCATTTCTATCTCAATGTAGTGGCAGGGAGCCGCACACCAGGTGTTATCAAGCCTGAGTCAACCCCCAAGTCCCCCCATGTTGGCCTTTCATATTTATCCCAGAGGTTGGTGTGGTCCTTCAGAGATTTGAATGGTTTGCTCAACATATTTCCTATGGGAAATTCCACTTGCTGCTATGTTCTGGATTCAATCACCCCCAGAATATTGCATTAGTAATCAGAGACCAAGCCATTAATAAAACAGGACAGAGAGCTTCAAATTTATCTCAAACAAAATAGCATGGAGACAATTTAAATTGAGTGACGTGATAGATGCTCTAATTTCAGAAATCAATGGAAATATGTGCAACTACCTACAAAGCAAGGCACTATAAAAATGTGGTTCCAAGTACAAAACAACCCCAAATGACATACTTAGACTGACATGGATACAACATGAAGTAATATGGCCTTGTCAACATCATTTGACAATGGGACCAAAAGTATGCTCAAATCTCCACAAACCACAAATGGACAGTTGCCAAATGAACTGCTTCCACTGTAAAAGAACTACACATCGTCCATCTTGGAAGCTAGCTGGATCGCCAGGTGCATTACTTCCATGCACACTTCTTGAGCTCAATACAACTGGCTTCTGTTTCTTAAAGTAGATCAGGTCACCAAGAGAAAATACAGACCAACATGACTGGGACAAAACAGTGGTACAGCCGCCTGACCTGCTATCTCACAGGTCCAACAGGGCGGATGGAGTCTGCATCTTCTCCCTATGACCACATGGGTTTCCCCTAAGTGCCTCCTACATCCCAAAGACATGCAGATTGTTTAGTTAATTTATGTCTGTAAATTGTCCCAGTGTGCATGTGCATGGGAGAATCACAGGGAAGCTGATGTGAGTGTGGAGAGAATGAAATGAGGTAAGTGGGTGCTTGAAGTTCAGAGCAGATGCAATATGTTGAAGGAGCTGTTTCTGTGTTGTACACTATGAATATAGTTGGCCAACTACAGTCTGCTGATTTCTTGATCCTGCTTGAAAAGTTCTGATGGTGCTGATGTTGATCACACCCATTAACAGTGAGCAAAACTTTCATGGAGATTAAAAATTATAGAATAAAATAGTGATTTAAAATTTTAATTCAGAATTTTCTAATTTGCTTTTACATTATAAATAAGGTGCTGGATGCCTCAACCTAAAATACATACAAAACACTCAGTCACAGTAATGGAAAGTCATTGGCAAACATTGCATCATAACTAAGCAAGCATTTATTGACAAATCAATTCAGGGCTACTCATTGATTGAATCAATAAATTCAGAGTAAAATAATAAAATCAGTGAATATTATGGAATTTACAAGATATTGATGAATTAACAAATTCATAGAACCCATGTAACAGAGCAATGGGCAGCTCAGAATAGACCAGTGGTAAAATTAACACATCAATAAATTAATGGAGTAACCAACAGCAATATTAGAATTAATAATGTGAGCAATATGCACATCAATATATTAAAGGGGTATCAACCGATTAGCAAAGTACATTAAATTACCAGATAAATTAATGGATGGTTAAAAATCATTAAATTGATTCTGAAATGAGCACTAATTACAACCAGGTAATTGGAACAGAAGTCACAAAAATGTTAATAGAAGAAAATGCACAAGGAAGAGGCATTTAGCCACCTTTATGATTGAACCTATGGAGATGGAAGCAGAGATGACTGCAAAAAGCTGGAGGTGAGGTAATCAAGACAAAGACAGACTTGCTATTAAGCCCAGAACCTGATTTCAGGGCAAAATTGTAAAGTACATTTAATTTATTGTAAAGATTAGAGAGTAGATCAGAGTGGGACATAATTTTGTTCTCATATTCCCAGGAGAAACTGCATACTGGATAGTATCATCATGTGGAACTGTTGGAACGCAAGTAGCAATTAGAGCAGGCACATGATCAGTTATTAAAACACCTTTTAATGGATGTTAGAGATCTGTCCTATTAGAAAAGCAGTTTAAAAGCATCAGAAAATATCTTTTGCAGAGAGAAGCATTTTCCATGTACAGCACCTCTGATAAAGTGTTGATCGCCTACAGGCATCACATAAGAAGTCAAGGCCATATTTTCATGCAAGGCAGAGATAAGGAGAGCAAAATTAGACAGAAGACATATTAAAACTGCCATTTTTAAAGTTGTATCCTATTTTTGTTTTCCCATTATAAATACAGACAACTGAATTGATAATGAAAACTAGAACAACCTGTCACATTGTAATCACAATTAATTTATTAATGATGATACCACAGCAATTTATAATCCAAAATACCGGTAACATGTATATTAGAAGCATCATTTTTGCACTTATAAAAGTGACAATGAATTCTTTTAACTAGTGATGTTTTTCATTTCAGAACTGTTAAAATGAAATCAACAGGATCAGATATCTTTACCAGCTATACCTATAAACACACTCACTTAAAAAAATGTTACCCTTTCAATGTGAACAAGATGTTTAATTTAGTGCATCATTTCCGAATGACAGCTAGGACAAAAATGATGCCGTAAATTTCCCTTCTGAGAAAAGTAAGTTTCTAAATATTTTATATAAAGATCTTCAGTTTATAATCAATAATTAAATCTAAGAGACCTGTTTCTGTATTATTTCACGTCAGTACATTTTTCGCACGATACACCATACATCCTTGTCAGTGTATTTATATCTCACTAAATACCCCCTCAGAAATCCAGAGATCATGCAGCAGATACCAAAGATCGCGGGGGGTTGGGGAAACGCGACGTCCTGCCATCTTGATAAGTAACTGAACAGAACCAAGGGTACACCATCGACTCACACACAATTCAGCCCTCTGTCTGCATGCCTCCGAGATACCTTACCATATGGAAGTGTACCGGCACTGATCAAACGCGTCAGATTGAAAAAAAACAAGCAGCATGTAAACTGGGATCTAAAGGTAATTTCGAGTCAATACCGCATTCAGCTTTCCTTGCTGATACTGCCATCACCGACGTGGGAGGGGAAAAGAAATGTCGACAACCAATTACTTCTATCATAGCCGCCGCGTGTTTTAAACAATTAAATAAATTCCCCCTAGCAACAACATTTCAATTGGTTAGAATGGAGAATTCGTACTTACCAGCCGAAAGAGGACGTTGCTGGAACTTCACGGTGGGCCGCGGACACACAGCAACATCAGGCTACCGGCTTAATGCGCTAAACGCGCTTCCCAGAACGGCGCTCAGGTGTGTCTCTGACGCAGGCGCGGGTCAATAATGCCCGGAGAACACGTAACTTCGATTATCCTGACACTCAGCTGGCAAGGCTCCGCGGCTAATACCTCTCTATTTCGATAAATCTCTCCACCGCCCCTGCTGGAATGATCGCGGTGCCAGCTAAATAAAAGGGAATAGCCCTCCCCTGCCCGTTCAAAGAGATGCGTTGAAACATTTTACAGAAGAAACATGATGCACGCAGTGCGTGCGAGCAGGGAAAGATGCACTGCATGGAAATTAAGGAATGTAGCCTTGAGAACCTGGAGGAATGCAGCAAGCCAGAGGGAATCTACTACTGATTGTACTGAGATCCTGAGGTGAAGACTGCAGTTGACAAAATTTGGTTTTATTTTGGCGCACAGGCCATATTTATAAAGGGGAACGAAGAATTTCAGAAGAGATACTGTGGATTCCGGTTAATTGGGATGCAGGGGCGTATCTACGGAAAATAGCGCCTATGGCAGCACTGAAATTGCACCCCTGTCCAAACATCTGACACCCATCTTTTAGATAACTTTACCATAATATCAGCTCAAAAATACAAGTCAAGCTCGTTAATCTTTTAATTAACAAATTATGGCACTACGTGAAAATTATAACTGCACCTTCCTTGCTTTCACCAATGCAAATTGGTCTATGGTGTGAACAAAGTCAGTTTTTTCAGTTTCTCCTCTTTCTACACTCAGCAGAGCAAGATCACAGAGTCTGCCTTGACCCATGGAGGCTCTCAAATATGAAAGTATTAGTTTTAACTTGCTGAATGATCTCTCACAGCTGGCGATGGAAACTGCGATGGTTGGCATTATCTGAATAGCAAAGCGAAGATTGGGGAAGACGCTCATCTCCATACTGAACAATAAATTCAAGAAGCTCTTCTGGTCTTGATACTTTCATGTTGACCTGCCTTTATAGCAACATTCTGCAATCCAAAATTTCTTCATATAGCTGCTGTCCATCAACATCAGAGCTGTACAATTCGCCCAAATTTTCGCACTTCTTCTTTAGGTTGTTACTGTCGGTGCCATAACACAGTCCTTCGACATGGAGAAGGAACCCAAACTTGGCGTCAGTGTTGTGCAACCGAGCGAACCTTTCGTCCATTTCTCTGTGAAGACAGTCTAGCGTTCATGACTCTTTCCATTTCTTCCTTAGCCGTTAACCCAGCGTCTCTCGAGTTCTCATCAGCCATTCGTTTCTTTCGTCTCTGATGTCTTTCAACTACAATATTCCATTCTTGACAAAGACCGACTCCTTCTTCGAGTGACTCACTGACCAGCACTTCTTTTTCATCATAAAAATGATCTCGGAAGGCTTTCAAATCCAGGGCAGCATCGTGCAAGTTCATGCTAGGATCCTGCAGCCTCTTTTGAATACGGCCAATGTGAATGAGTACTTTGTTCCAAAATCCTAGCAAATTCAGAAAATTGTAACTCAACATGCGGTTGTACAGCTGCCTTGCATCACTTCTTATTTCACTGGTTTCATTTTCATTGTCTATCATGTCCTGGAGAACTTGAAGTATCTCCTCAAGGTACTTGTTGACGGGCTTCACTGTTTCTGTCCTTGCACTCCACCTGGTTTCAGACTCCGATTTAACAACCACAGGCACGGCGTTTTTGAGTTTTTCCCAGCGCTGTGTTGAACGAGAGAAAAACAAGTAGAGAGCTTCGATGGTTCCAAAAAAACGTGACCATCATTGTATCCTGCTTGGCTGCATGTATACCCACTAAGCTGAGTGAATGATCGTCGCAATTCATAAACACTGCCAGGTTGTTTTTCTCACTTATTCTTTGATGTGCCCAGCCATCACAGCAGCGTTGTCATAGCACTGTGACCGGCAATCTTGCAGCTCCATTTAGTCCTTCTCTAGCTGTTTCAAGATGTCTTCGACCAAGCTCTTAGCATCCTTCTGGCTTATCTGGTGTGACAACAAACCAAGTTATCAGAAGATTGATGCTGATGAGAGAGATAAGGGAGACAATGGAGAAACATTCAAAATGCTAATAAGAGAGAAGAAAGAGATTAACGAGAAAGAAACACATTTCAGATATTGACAGACTGATTGCTTTGAACCTGAACTGTTTGAAGTTTGATGGACAGGTGATATCCCAGCAGGGGGATAAAAAGAACGGGTTCACTAAGGCACGACACACACCACGCGATCATGAGATAATGAGAACCTGGAAGAGCGGTGTGCCCCCACAAATTGGTGGGAGTTTGGAGGCCTGGTTGCGGGAACTGACCATAGATGCACAGGGTGAAAAGGTATGATCGGCGGGAACCTGGTGTGTGTGTCCGCCCTTGCCTGGGTGCCGGGTTCACCGTGGAAGAACGGTTGTATCTGGAACGGAGGGGTCACAGTCAGTGACCACAGAAGACATTAAAAAGGGTCCACCCGAAAGCCAACTGCAAAGAACATCAAAGGTCTGCTGAATCAGATTTGCGTATTCTCTCTCTCTCTCTCTCTCCAACAGCACAACAGCGATTACTGCGAACTATACTAAGCTGAACTGAACTCTGCATCACTTGAGACTGATCATTTTACCCCTAGACTGCGGTAGAGCTTGGTTGATTCCTATTACCCTAGTTCTGTGTACATGTGTGTTTTATCATTGCTAACCTGTTGCATTTATATCCGTACGATTAGAGTACTGTGTTGCCTATTTCTTTAATAAAACTTTATTAGTTTCTGTTAAACCAGACTCCAACTAAGTGGTCCATTTCTGCTGGTTTGGCAACCCAGTTAAGGGGTACGTAACACTGGATAAAACCAAGGAAGGACTCTATAACACGGACTGCTTTCCTCTCAAAGTCAACTTCCACATACCTCACTACTTCTGACATCTGCTCACGGTGTGCCTGACTAGGAGTCGAGTCAAACATGAGACCACAGTACTTGGCTTTACGCAACACACACCAAAGTTGCTGGTGAACGCAGCAGGCCAGGCAGCATCTCTAGGAAGAGGTACAGTCGACGTTTCAGGTGAGACCCTTTGTCAGGACTAACTGAAGGAAGAGTTAGTAAGAGATTACTAACTCTTCCTTCAGTTAGTCCTGACGAAGGGTCTCGGCCTGAAACGTCGACTGTACCTCTTCCTAGAGATGCTGCCTGGCCTGCTGCGTTCACCAGCAACTTTGATGTGTGTTGCTTGAATTTCCAGCCTCTGCAGAATTCCTGTTGTTTGCGTTTTTAAATTCACTACTGCGAAGCCTCTTCCGGTGATGCCTACACCGAAGAAGTTTAGATCCTCTCTTCGACGGGAGTTCAGTGAAACCATCTCTCACTGCTCCCCATCTGTAATTTCTTTGGCTCTTCAACTTTTTGACCACATTTTGACTCAGACTCGCTATCACAGCCATATATCCTTTCTTGGAACGTGCCTCCGTCGCCAACTTACTCCAGTTGGCTTTAGGATTCGTTTCCGAGCCTCTCAATTTGGACCTTCTGAGGATCCCAGGTACTCACATTTTATTGACTTTGCCTCTCGCCACTTCCCCGTCAAGCTCTGAAGGCGACTCTCTCCCCCATGAGGAGGTACTTGGTGTCCCTATCCCAGACCTTTCCACACCTTCGGGGCACTTTCTTCGCCGTCTGTAATGGGCCTACCCGTTATTTCATCCTCCGTCGGATTCACGCCTGCAATCGCCGTTTTTTTGACTTTGTCATGTTAGGCAAAGATCGTAAGATCCTACATCTATGGACTCCAGAGCCTGCCGACCCCGACGCTAGCAGGCATGAACTTCAGATTGCGGCGCCTGCCATTGATCTTGCCGGCTCCAACACCTCAGGGCATATTCAAAACCCGGACTCCAGCAACGACCATAGAGACATTCACAGCGATTGCGCAACCACCAACTGCGACGCCAGCCTTGAACTCCAGGCCGGGTCTTTATGTGCTGCTATTGTGACTCCCGTCTCCCCTTCTCCCACCAATACTCTGCAATCCCGTCTCCTTCAGATCCCATTGTCAGCTCCTGGGTCCTCAGAGACTCCGTCTTCCTCTCACCCCAACCCTCCCCTCTCCATTGACACCCCCAGCCTCCCCCCTCCCCCCTCAGATCCCAGCTCTCATCCGTACCGGGTCTTTACCATTCCTTCTGACCTTCAACTGTCGGAGGCAGAACGCTCTGTCCTCAGTACGGGCCTCGCCTTTGTCCCCCTTCGCCCACACCTCAGCGAGTTCCGTGTTCGCCATGATGCGGAACTCTTCTTCCGCCGTCTCCGTCTCCGAGCCTACTTCTTCGGCAAGGACTCTTCCACCCCCACCGATGACCCCTTCTCCCGTCTTCAACCCTCCTCTTCTTCATGGACACCCCGCTCTGGTCTTCTGCCTGCTCTGGATCTCTTTATCACTAACTGCCGATGGGACATCAACCGTCTCGACTTCACCGCACCTTGTCCCCATTCCAACCTCACTCCTTCGGAACGCTCTGCTCTCCACTCCCTCCGCACTAATCCTAACATTATTAAACCCGCCGATAAGTGGGGTGCTGTTGTAGTCTGGCGCACTGACCTCTACCTTGCCGAGGCACAGCGACAACTCGCGGATACCTCCTCTTATTTACCCCTCGATCGTGACCCCACTAAGGAGCACCAGGCCATTGTCTCCCACACCATCACCGACTTTATCCGCTCAGGGGATCTCCCATCCACTGCTACCAACTTTATAGTTCCCACACCTCGCACTTCCCGTTTCTACCTCCTACCCAAGATCCACAAACCTGCCTGTCCTGGGCGACCTATTGTCTCAGCTTGCTCCTGCCCCACCGAACTCGTTTCTGCATACCTCGACCCGGTTTTACCCCTCTTGTTCAATCCCTTCCTACCTATGTTCATGACATTTCTCACGCTCTTAAACTTTTCGATGATTTTAAGTTCCCTGGCCCCCACCGCTTTATTTTCATCATGGATGTCCAGTCCCTATATACTTCCATCCCCCATCAGGAAGGTCTCAAAGCTCTCCGCTCCTTTTTGGATTCCAGACCTAATCAGTTCCCCTCCACCACCACTCTGCTCCGTCTAGCGGAATTAGTCCTTACTCTTAATAATTTCTCCTTTGGCTCCTCCCACTTCCTCCAAACTAAAGGTGTAGCTATGGGCACCCGTATGGGTCCTAGCTATGCCTGCCTTTTTGTTGGCTTTGTGGAACAATCTATGTTCTGTGCCTATTCTGGTATCTGTCCCCCACTTTTTCTTCGCTACATCGATGACTGCATTGGCGCTGCTTCCTGCACGCATGCTGAGCTCATTGACTTCATTAACTTTGCCTCCAACTTTCATCCTGCCCTCAAGTTTACCTGGTCCATTTCCGACACCTCCCTCCCCTTTCTAGATCTTTCTGTCTCTGTCTCTGGAGACAGCTTATCCACTGATGTCTACTATAAGCCTACTGACTCTCACAGCTATCTGGACTATTCCTCTTCTCACCCTGTCTCTTGCAAAAACACCATCCCCTTCTCGCAATTCCTCCGTCTCCGCCGCATCTGCTCTCAGGATGAGGCTTTTCATTCCAGGACGAGGGAGACGTCCTCCTCTTTTAAAGAAAGGGGCTTCCCTTCCTCCACTATCAACTCTGCTCTCAAACACATCTCCCCCATTTCACGTACATCTGCTCTCACTCCATCCTGCCGCCACCCCACTAGGAATAGGGTTCCCCTGGTCCTCACCTACCACCCCACCAGCCTCCGCGTCCAACATATTATTCTCCGTAACTTCCGCCACCTCCAACGGGATCCCACCACTAAGCACATCTTTCCCTCCCCGCCTCTCTCTGCTTTCCACAGGGATCGCTCCCTACGCGACTCCCTTGTCCATTTGTCCCCCCCATCCCTCCCCACCGATCTCCCTCCTGGCACTTATCCTTGTAAGCGGAACAAGTGCTACACATGCCCTTACACTTCCTGCCTTACCACCATTCAGGGCCCCAGACAGTCCTTCCAGATGAGGCGACACTTCACCTGTGAGTCGGCTGGGGTGATATACTGCGTCCGGTGCTCCCGATGTGGCCTTCTATATATTGGCGAGACCTGACGCAGACTGGGAGACCGCTTTGCTGAACACCTATGCTCTGTCCGCCAGAGAAAGCAGGATCTCCCAGTGGCCACACATTTTAATTCCACATCCCATTCCCATTCTGACATGTCTATCCACAGCCTCCTCTACTGTAAAGATGAAGCCACACTCAGGTTGGAGGAACAACTTATATTCCATCTGGGTAGCCTCCAACCTGATGGCATGAACATTGACTTCTCTAACTTCCGCTGATGCCCCACCTCCCCCTCGTACCCCATCCGTTATTTATTTTTATACATACATTCTTTCCCTCACTCTCCTTTTTCTCCCTCTGTCCCTCTGACTATACCCCTTGCCCATCCTCTGGTTCCCCCCCCCTTGTCTTTTTTCCCGGACCTCCTGTCCCATGATCCTCTTGTATCCCCTTTGCCAATCACCTGTCCAGCTCTTGGCTCCATCCCTCCCCCTCCTGTCTTCTCCTATAATTTTGGATCTCCCCCTCCCCTTCCCACTTTCAAATCTCTTACTATCTCTTCTTTCAGTTAGTCCTGACGAAGGGTCTCGGCCTGAAACGTCGACTGTACCTCTTCCTGGAGATGCTGCCTGGCCTGCTGCGTTCACCAGCAACTTTGATGTGTGTTGCTTGAATTTCCAGCATCTGCAGAATTCCTGTTGTTTACTTGGCTTTACGAATGCTTCTCAGTAAACTCTGGTGAACAGTGGATGCCATCATGTGGATGAATTCGTTCTGGACACACGGTGAAACATAAGACGGGGAATCAGGATGACTTTCCAAATGAGTGAGGTGTTCTTTTATGACAGGGTCAAAGATGGTTAGTCGTTTCAGTAAACCAAGGAAATTTCCCACATTGGAGTCATCGTCTAGCTGAAGTGACTCCCTGTAGCCTCGCAAAGCCAGGTTCTGAGTCGCAAGGAATTTTATGCAGCGAAGGATTCTCGTCAAGCTATCATGCCACCTTTGCTTTTCCTTCTCAATCTGTGATTGGAATACCGCATCAATAACTCCTCTGTTTCCTGCTAAATTTCTTTCCATTTCTTTCCTCTGTGTGAAGCATTCCCGATGATTGTTGGCATTTTCATGAACACTAATCCTTTCAGATGCTTTCCACTGGTTGAATCCACTTTCCTGCTCCAATAAGGATTGATGGTCTCACCAGGAATAGAGAAGACAACAGATACAAAATGCAGACTTTTTAGAAGGGGAATAGACGAGCCATGAGTGAGTCACTTCCTCACCACAACCATTTCCCAATTTCCTCTTGAACCAAGTTTTGTTCATTGAGTGGTTATTTGTTGGTAGGAAAGGGTCCTCACTGTTTTGGAAATACTTCGAACCCAGCTTTATTATTTCTGTTCTCAACACATCAGGCAAAATTGCTTTTCCAGTATCCTTGTCGAACTTCAGAAGTCCAATGTCATGCTGTTCAATCACTTCTGGTATGACAGTTTGAGGCTCTTTGACACCATCCAATTCACTAGGTTCAGTGTCATCAGGTTCAATCTCGTCAGGTAAAATCTCGTCAATAAACTCAACATCACCACCACCACCATCATCTTCCCCTCCTGTCATGTCCACGTTCTCTGTGGCAGCCTCACTTTTAATCTCATCATACTCGGGTTTATCTGACTTGACTTCCTCCTCGGCTTGTGACACATTTGTACTTGATCCACCTTTGGATTCTAACAAACTTGTAACAGGTGCAGGTGTCTCCATGGAACGTGTCGAACTACTTGTTCTGGGCTTTTCAAAGAAGGGCATGAAGAACTTGCTCAACTTCTTGGCTTCCTCTGCCTCCAACTTTCGTCTCTTCCGTCCTTCAGCTCCACTTTCCTTCTTCGTGAAGAAACGTTCCATGGTCTTCTTACACAATGCTCTGAAATAAGGCCATTCTGGTGCTTCTCACCCAAGATAATCAAAGACAGATCATACATCTGAAGAAAATTCCTTTTTTCACTATGCAAGGATGGCTTGTCTGACTTTAATAGAAACTGCTCAGTGGCTCCCCCCCCCTTCAAGTGGTGCCCAGGGCATGTGCCATACCTGCCATACCTTAGATACACCACTGTTGGGACGCATCAGAACCAGTATGTATAGGCCCAATTAAGCGGCTACCCCAATTAGCCAAAGTTTCATGGAAATAGTTAAAAAGATGTTTAAAAGACAAACTACCGCTTAACTGACTAATAAATAAAGTACTTATGGACAGATAGGAACACTGCTAAAACTACAACAGTACTATAAAACTGTGTATTAGTTCCTAGTAGTTATCTAGTGTATGCTGCTGTGTTCTTTTGATTGACTGTAAATGAACTTGGTCAGCACATACACCTAGTGCAGATAATCGACTGCTTTCAACCAATGCTTTTGATGATTGCATCCTGCAAATCATTCATTTTCATTGTAACCTTCAAGATGATTGTCTAAACCTAAGGGAGCTATGAGGAAAAGGTTTTTTTTACACAGGAAGTATTTATGCTTTAAATAATTTGCAGTCACATCGTACAGATTCACTGGGCTGAAAAGACTCCTTTATTGTGACAGATTCTGTGACATTTCATGATTGTCTGATTTTAAATAGGCCCAGCACACTGAGAATTGAAGAAAGTAATGATGAACGATCATGACTGCAAGTATTCTCAAAAGTGTCTGCAAATAAGGCTTGGCAGAACTCACCAACTCAAAGAAGGAACTAAATTTAAATTTAAGACCAATAATCGGCAGGTACTGGGGCAACATGGTAGCATAGTGGTCAGCACAACGCTTTATAGTACCACAACCCAGGCCAACTCCCACCACTGCCTGCAAGGAGTTTGTATGTTTTCCCCGTGGCCGTGTGGGTTTTCTCTGAGTGCTCCGGTTTCCTCCCACAGTCCAAAGATGTACTAGTTGATAGGTTAATTGGTCATAGTAAATTGTCCTGTGATTAGGCTAGGATTAAATCAGGGGTTGCTGGGCAGTGTGGCTCGAAGGACCAGAAGGTCTTATTCCATCCTGTATCTCAATAAATAAATATGATTATCTCCAGAACATATCCATCACCAGTGAATATTTCTGTTACTTATTCTGTAAATGTTCATGCCTTAAGGCAATACTTACATTTAAGTTTGTTCTTTTGGGTTCAAAAGCACAATTTGATCTGAGTATTTTATTATGGTTTACTATGAATGAGCTTATATATATGAAAATTGCTAAGAAATTACCTTGTACAGTTTTTTAAGTTGTTTTTGTTATTTAAGTAGTCACAGTTGATGGAATAAGTGTCCTGATTATAAATCCAGATGCTATATAATTAATTTGTCTTCAGATGTACCAACAAAACTGCACAACAACTTCGCACTGTAGACCTCAAGAAGGCCAGCAGTTGGGAGCAGTAATGGCTGCAGCCTGATTTTGACTGTCCGTAGTGAATTGCTGAATAGTAGCTGTGAGTGCTGACTGCTGCTCTTCCTGCTTGGACTGGGCTTGGCAATCTGAAGGTAACTATCTCACTGTGCGGGCTATTTCTGCCAACTTACCCTCCATCTGACCAACAAAATTCAGTTTGGGCTAGGCTTGCTGCTTTAGTAGTAGGTGTAACACTGTGTGAGCGCCTTCCCTCCTACCTGACAACAAAATTCAGTGCTGAGGTCAGCTGCTCTCTCTCCACCGGGTCCATTTTGTTGGTCGAGTCTTGCTGACACAGCAATAGCCCAAACATAGAGGGAGAGACACAGCAGCAGAATAAACAGATCACTGAGATTTTAATAAGAACTGTATAGAAAAAAAGGAAAATAATAAACGCTAGGCCAACAGGGCTACAACTACCACTTCTTTACAGCACCAATCTATTGTAATCTACTTTCCCAGAACGTAGGCTAAGGTAAGCAGGGAGCATTGCCATCACTGTGCTTTGGTCAAGACTCGCCAAGACCAAAACGAAAGGAAGGGAGTTAAATACAATTGCAAAGAAACCTTAATTGGCTGGAATGTGCATTCTCACAAGCAAGATTTCTGGCCCCTTTCAGTTGCCCACCTGCGAGGGCACCCAGACTCCGTGGCAGAGTCCATGGTTTTGGCATACATACTTCATCTTTTTTCCCATCCTTCCTTTACATTGTATATCCCTAGGTGTTCATTTCCCATCCTTGGTCACCTTGAAACCATGCACCTTAACTGGCAAAATATCATAAATACATCTGCTTGGACTGTTAACTAATCTTCCTTATTGTGAATACGCCATGCACTAAGAAACAATGCTTTAGACTTTTTAACATTATTAGCACTCTTGGCTTTATTTTTGCACTACATCCATATTTCCTTCTCATTGCTTTTTTTTTGTCCTTCATTTCTGTTTCATTTTCTTTCATTCATTGTTTCCTACATCTCTGGCCTCTTGCTCCAATTCTTCTTGCTTTCCTGCTTATCCAAAACTCTTCCTGTGAATTCCCTGATCAAATTTCTGTCCTTGCTATAACCTGATGGTGATAATTATAACTTGTCCTTACTCTGAATGGAGTTGTTGTCATGTTTATCCTCATTATTCTCATCAAATGCCTCACCCTGATTGCCCCCCCCCCGTTGCATTTTCAATGGGCTACTCGTGGCCAAAGAATCACGAGCAATGGTTCCCTTATAGCTGTGTAAGGAGTACTCTTCTATTTCTGTCAACAAGTCACCTTCCACCCATGGTATCACCCAAAGCACAGTGTCTATGTCACCACCACTTCTCTCACATCCTCCAGCACATGTGAAAGTTTCAGCAACTTCTCCAACTTACAACAGTGAATAAACTAACTTTCATCTAACTGCATATTAAGAAAATAGTGAGTTACACATTCATCCAATGCAATTGATTATCAGAGCTAATTAAAATGGGTTGCCATCAATATCCCCTGACAATGTTCCAGTACTACTGTCTTGCTGTGCTTATCTTTATGTCAATTATTTAATAGCTCAGGTAATAATATGGAGATTGTGCTCTTTGAGATACTGCTTTTGAATTTGGCATCTAACTCTTGGTAATTTCTTCCCTTTCTTTCTCTGTATTATTGCTGTGGTCTTAGACTGTGACAGCTCCTCTTAAGAATGCATGCTTAGTCTACTTCTCTACTTTATCTTCACTCATGACTGTGTGGCTAGGCAGACCTCAAATACCAGCTATAAATTTGCTGATGACATAAATGTTGTTGGCAGAACCTCAAATGGAAACGAGGAGGTGTACAGGAGTGAGATAGATTGGCTGGTTGAGTGGTATCACAACAACAACCTTGTGCTCAGTGTCAGAAAGACCAAGGAATTGATTGTACTCTTCAGGAAGGGGAAGCTGAGGGAACACACCCCAGACCGCACCTAAAAGTCAGAAGTGGAATGGGTGAGCAGCTTCAAGATCTGGGCATCAGCATCTCAGAGGATCTATCCTAGACCCAGCACATTGATGCATTCACAAAGAAGGCACTCCAGTGTCTATACTTCACTAGGACTTTGAGGAGATTTGTTATGTCATCAAAGTCACTAGCAAATTTCTGCAGATATACTGTGGAGTGCATTCTGACTGGTTGCCTCACTGCTTGTTATGGAAGCTCCAATGCGCAGGATCAAAAAAAGTCCTGTAGGAGGTTGCAGCCAGTTCCATTCTGGGAACTAGCCTCCCTGCTATTGAGGACATCTTCAAAATGTGGTGCCTCAGGAAGACATCATCATTGGGAACCCTTACCATCCAGGATGAGCCTTCTTCTCATTACTATCATCAGGGAGGAGGTACAGGAGCCTGAAGGCACACACTCAATGTTTTAGGAGCAGCTTCTTCCCCTCTACAATAAGATTTCTGAATGGACCATGAACTAATTTCACTATTTCACTCTATTTTTGCACTATTTAATTCTTATATTTTATTTGGAACATATAGCAATATTTTTTTTGTATTGCTCAGTACTTCTGCTCCAAAATAACAAATTTCGTAACAGAAGAGCATTAACATAGACTCAGTGACAATAAACCTGATTCTGATTCTGAACTAATCTCCCCCTTTACAAATTTATTTATTTTTATTTATTGAGATACAGCGTGGAAGAGGATCTTCCTGCCCTTCGAGCAGTGTCACCCAGCAATCTCCTGATTCAGTCCTTGCCTAATCACGGGGCTATTTACAATGACCAATTAACCTACCAACCAGTATATCTCTGGACTGTGGGAGGAAACCAGAGCACCCAGAGGAAACCCACGTAGTCACAGGGAGAATGTACAAATTCCTTACAGGCAGTGGCAGGAATTGAACCTGAGTCACCTGTACTGTAAAGTGTTGTGCTAATGACTATGCCAGCGTGCCATCCCAAACCTTTGGTTGAGTTCCCTCCAACTATATTGAGAAACCTCTTTGAGGCTTTAATCATAGTTTCAGAGGATCCCCTTAATGACCAAATCCTATGAACTTTATGTTTCTTCTCTTCCTATACTTAAATATACATTTGCTCCTTATCCTCCAAGGTATCAATATATTGACCCTTTTCCCTTATTAATATCATAATGGATTTCAGCATCATTCTCCCCCAAGTTTCCCTTTACCTTCTACCTACAGTCATATTCTCTAGTTCCTACAGTTGTGTTTTCCTTCGCAGTTTGACTGTACACTGGAGAAGATGACACAGAAATGTCACCGCTTTTTTTTATTTGTCGAAGTGTCACTTACTCATCACTCAACATTGTGCTGAAATGTCTCACCATTCCTGCATGTGTGGTGGTTCAGGGCACTCTCAATATTCCCAGATACAATGGTTCTGTTTATTTACCTTAATTTAGTTCTGGATACAAGAGAACTAATTAAGATCTAAATTAGCTTAAGTTTAGATTAATTTGCAATTAATGACTCTTGCTTCTTGTTTGTTTCTTTAATTCACTCATAAATTACTTATTATTTGATAGCAGACTTTTATTAAATGTATCTTGGTTCATTTTAATATTGCTATTCTCTACTTCATTAATTTACTTTTATTAATCTGATTTATTGATATGATTATTACTACATGCATTTAATCATTTCTCTGTTTCAATTACTCGGCAAATCTTTCCCTTTCTATATCTTATTTCCACCCTCAACAAATTTAGTCTTCATTCTGTTTAGCAACATATTCCATTAGTTGATTCAGTCAGCTCCGAGCTAGCTGCAGCATTCAGTTTTGTCACGTATCCTTCCAAGATAATTTCCGAAGTTCACAACTTTCTGCCTGTTTTTCAATTTTCAGTCACAATAATTAGCCCCGATTTCAAAGAGTCATAAAAAAGAAGGAAAACAGAAAACCCATTCAGGCCACAAAGTCACGTTACTCTTTGTCTAAGCTATTTAATTAATTTCAATTGCATTTCTATCCCCAAACAACATGATTATCCCTACCCTTTAAAATATGTATTCAATTCACCCATGCTTGCTTCTGACATATTGGGACCCCAATTCCTATTCTTGCTTCCAATTCATTGGGAAACCGGTTCCTGTGCTCTTTCTGACTGATGGGGCTTCCATATTCTCTTGAAATCTACCACAGCCTTGTTTTCTGTGCTGACTTTGAACTTACATAGTCCACTGAAACAGCCATTTTTCTACTGTGTAGCTTCCAAAGAATTGAGAATTAACATCAGATAATTTGCTGGTACAGCATCAAGCATAGAAAATGGACAGTTATATTGTACACATCAAAGGGAGTATAATTATTTTATTTATACTGATCTACTTTTATGTCCTATCAGGCAGAATATATTATAACTAAATATCTATGCTGAATCTTGCCATTTCTTATTGTAACATGCCATTGAAGTGATCATTTTGTTTTATTAATACAGTGTTCTTCGTATTATTTCAGTCCTTCAGATGTACTCTATCATGTAGAAGCTGATTAACTGATCAAAATCCAATGAATAAAGAGGCCCAGGAAAGTTAGCCTAATACCCCTGTTATATACTGTAGTCAATCACATTTATGTTGTTATGAATTGAGTATTTTAGAAGTGTGTTATGCATAACTCCAACTGACAGCTGAAATGTTTATATCCAGAGCTACTCTGGAGATCCCTGAACAAATTGCTACAGCTGATGTCCTTTACACCAGTTTACAGCAGAATATAAAATAATTTGAGGTATGACATCAATAGATATCTTTTATTTTCTGTTTAATTAAGCATGTGATTATTACCCAGAATTAAGAAAGAAACTTGTGTCTTCTTTAACATTATATTGCTTATGTTGAAATCGCATAATATTAGAACATGAAAGAGGGCTTTTGAGCCCTAATACTCCAGATATAATACTCCATAAGCAGATATTCTACAGAGAATTATAGAACCATATAGCACAGAAATCGTCCTGTTCAGTACATCCACCTCATCTATGCTGACTGGGTTACCAATCGACCCTTATCCCGTTTGATTGCATCAGACCCTATCCCTCTATGCCTTTCCTATCTAAGTATCTGTCCAATTGCCTTTTAAGTGTTGCAACTGT
This sequence comes from Mobula birostris, assembly GCF_030028105.1. NCBI lineage: Eukaryota > Metazoa > Chordata > Chondrichthyes > Myliobatiformes > Myliobatidae > Mobula > Mobula birostris. The sequence continues at coordinate 145,062,749 of NC_092372.1, read as the reverse complement.
GCCTGCTTCTGACAGCTCCTTCCAGATAATCACCACATTCTGTGTGAACAACATACCTCTCAAATGTCCTTTAGTTTTCTCCATTCTATTAAAACCTTGCCTTTCTAGTTCTAGATTCCACTGTCCTGGAAGAAAAGCTCTGACTACCTTTAGTATTCATGCCCCACATAATTTCATAAACATCTATAACAAGTATACCACTTTGGATTCTGTTTGGGGGAATGACCCACCGGGGAAAGCTGCAGTGACCAAACTTCTGGCACCGTGGCTCAGAATGGGGGTGGGGGGGGGTGAGGGAAGAAGAGGCAAGCTGTGGTGATAGGAGATTCAATTGTTAGGGGGACAGACAGGAGATTCTGTGGACGTGACAGAGACTCCCGGATAGCATGTGTACTTGTTATTGAGGGGATGCCACGAGGATATTCTGCACTGTCTGCCTATTCCTTTCCCCCACCCCCACGATAATCACTCAGCTACCTACCTCCTGCAACTTAGTGTGACTCTCTCCCTGTAGCTCCCATCTAACACCTCCTCATTCTCCAGAATGAGCTGAAGGTCATCCAGCTCCAGCTTCCTAACACAGTCTGTCGTAATCTGTACTAAGATGTACTTCTCTCAGTTGTCGAGGACATCTCAGATCAGGTACACAGCATCAGGCTGAGCAGCCAGAAGTCTTGATGCACATTGGTACCAATGACAAAGGTAGAAAAAGAGGTGACGTCCTGAAGAGAGAATATAGAGAGCTAGATAGGAAGCTGAAAAACAGGGTAGTGATCTCTGGATTGCTGCCTGTGCCACACGCTAGCACAAATCCCAATCAAGATGGCAGCAACAAACGATGATTCCTCGTGCAACATCTTCCAGAGAGTCAATCATTTCAGTTTTTCTATGTCTTCTACTTATTCTTTTTTATTTTAACTTTGATTTTGAAACTGTTGTAAGCCTGTGGCTTACAATCTGTAGTTCGATCGAGTGAGCTAGTGCTCTGCTGTCCCCGCACAAACTCCAGAAGAGAAATGTGAGAACGAGCTACCATGAGAAGAAGCTGAAAGATGAAATGAGAGGCCACGATTGACTACATTTTTCGCCAATTAAAGTGTCAAGGAAGATTGAAACATTGAGGCAAATGCGGAGGTGAGCAAGTGGTTCTCAGAGGGGTCGCTGATTCATGTTGCTTCTCTCAGAGGGGTCGCTGATTCATGTTGCTTCCCTCAGAGAGGCTGCTGGTCTATGTTGCTTCCCTCAGAGAGGCTGCTGAGTTGTGTCTCTTCCCTTGGAGAGGCCGCTTGTTCATTTTGCGCCCTTGGAGGAGCTGCTGCATCCCAATGTTCTCAGGGATGTTATTCAAATTCTGGGATTCATGGATTGGACTGTAGTTCATATTGGCCCCTTTCAGTTTTTATGATTTTATCATGTTTTCATCCATTCTTTCTTGTTGCTGATTGGTGGGCTGAGGGTTTGGGTGATCTGTTAGTTTTTGTGTAAGGGAGGGGATCGGAGTTTGAAAGTTTTTGTTTTTTCTTCTCTTTGTGCAGGAGGATTGATGTCTTTCAACTAATTCTATGGATTTTCTGTATTTTATGGCTATCTAGAGAAGATGAATCTCAGAGTTGTATTCTGCATATGTACTTTGATGATAAAATGAACCTTTGAACCTTCAGTGAAGTTAAGAATAAAATGATATGACAATTCATTGTGTGGCTGAAGAATTTGTACAGGGAGCAAGGTTTTAGTTTTGTGGATCATTGGGATCTCTTCTAGAAAGGAAAGATGTGTACAAATGGAATGGGTTACACCCGAACCCGACGGGGACTAATTCTTTGCACATTTACATGCTTCATTTAATGTTCAAACCAACCATAGCTTGAATACTTTAACACTTTCAGGCAGTCCACCACCTTCCTCCCATTCTTTCAAGCCTTGTCACAATGAAATTGCTTTCTCCCAGACCACGAGGGGCACATGCAATTGAGTCTGATATAAGCACAAACATAAAACTTCCTATATTTTTCTGATTACAACAACTTTGCCATTTATAACGCAATGTGCATTTCCAGGGATATCATTTTAGGTGGTAACTTTTAATTTGTCAGTGTTATTAAGGATTATTCACACAATTGAGACTTTGAGGTTAAAAGAATGGCTAATACCTACCTGTTGCCTTTTTAACTTCTATCAATTATATTCAGCTTAGTATTAATGGTCCTAGATTGCTGAGATTCCTTAGTGAAAGTGCAACGTTCAGAATGACGAATTGCGATAAGCCACAACAACATGTCCACAAGCACAGGTGGCACAGGAGGAAATGTGAAATGCATTATTGGTGGAGAATGACAGAATTTTCATTATAGCAAAAAAAAAATAGCTATTTGAATCAGGAAAACTTACGTTGAAGAATCAATGGCATTGTAGAGAAGGTCCTGAAATTGGATGCTCACAACTTGAAGAGTTACTTTAGATCTAACTTCTAGGAATTTGGGTAAAAAGCAATAAAAAGTTTTTAAATTGTTATGAGATGAGTGGATTCACAAGAGTTATCAATAATATTCTGACAGGGTACCACAACCACGGACGCTGGTGCGGCATAGGTGCGTCCTTGCAGGTGGACTGCAGAATGGGTTCGCCAACCACGCTCGTGAGGATGCGTGATCCAACTAAATAGTGTCTCACTGTGGTGGTATTTAACTCCCTTCCTCTCATTCCAGTCTTGTTGAGACTTGACCAAAAACACAGCAGCAACTATGCTCCCTGCTTACCTTTGTCCTTGTTCAGGGAAAGAAGAATACCATTTCGATTAACGCTGCAAAGGGGCAGAATTCATTTAGTAATAAGTTACTGTTTCCTAGCCACAGTGTTGCCATAACCTTTCAGTTTGAGAGTTTTAATTAGTGACCCTGTTGGCCTGGCGTTCATTGTTTTTCCTTTGTTCTGCACAGTTCTTAAGTGAACTATTCATCTGCTTCAGTGTCTCGCCCACTGCACTTGGGACATAACCACACAATTGAGTCAGCAAGTCTTGACCAACTAAAATGGACCCAGTGAAGAGAGAACAGTGGTTCTCAGCTCTAAATTTCGTTGGGCAGGTAGGAGAGAGGCTGGTTTGGCTGATATGGCTTGTACAATGCAACAACCACTTGCAGAACATCAAGCCCCTTCCAGACTGAACTTTGTTGGTCAGGTGGAGGAGAAATTAAAGTCAATGGAGTCTGGGTTAGCCGAGGTGGCTGGCACAGTGCAGCTGTTCCTTTCAGACTGGCAAGCCCAGTCTGAACAGGAAGAACACATGTCGGCACTCACAGTGACAGCTCAGCAATTCACCACAGACAGCCTGAATTGGTTAGCAGCCATCACCAATCTTGCTGTCGTAGTTCAGCAGTAGCGGTCTTCAGCCAGGACAGTCCCACTCCCAGCATCTCCCACGTCTTTCTTTGTAACAGCCTCATCGGTTTCAGCCACTGATGCTCCGATTCCCTGAGCAGCTTCCAGATCAGAGCCGAGAATTCCACTATCAGGCAGATACTCTGGTGACCCTGACAGCTGCAGCAACTTTATTTCCCAGTGTGAGCTGACATTCCAAGCCCAGCCAGATCAGCTTAGTGATGGTGTGCATAAAATAGCTTGCATAGTGAAGCTCTTACATGGACACCCACTCAGCTTCTAGAACGATCTATGAGAATAAGGTTCCCCCGCAGCCCAGTCCTTCTAGCAATTCACGGTTGAGCTCAAGAGAGTGTTTGACTTTCCAGCGTGGGGTTAGGATGCAGCCTACTGACTCTTGGACCAGCACCAAGGGAAAGGGACAGTGAGGGACTACGCGGTAAAGTTCCGCATGCTTGTGGTTGAGGTGAGGTGGAATGAGAGATCACTCATCTTTGCTTTCCAGTGTGGTCTGAGTGCAGGGGTTTGGCATGAGATTGTAGAGTGTGATGAGTGGACGATCTGATAAACCTGGCCATTCAAATTGACAACCGGGCGACTAAATGGCATGGACAAAGAATGCCCCGAGCTTCCTACTCTTTGGATCACCATCTGTCTTCACTCTCCCTTCATCGCCCAGTATCCAGTCCACAGAGGAGCTGATGCATCTGGGGTGCATACATATATCTCAGGAGTAACAAGATTGGTGCAGGAGAACAGGTTACTGCATCTACTGTGGTGATCCAGGATACTTTCGAGTATCATGTCCCAAGGCCCAGTAAAAGAGGACAACCATTAGCAGGAAGGAGAATTCTGGCAGGTTGACTCTCTCTACAATTATCATCCCCTAACTGCAAAATGTTCCTAGCTTCCTTGTTGGTGGGGGGGGGCGGGGAATGGTTCCCAGACCCAGGAGCTTGAGGTATGTATTGACTCTGGGGCATCTATGGCTCAGAGAAGGAGAGTTCTAACCTGGCAATTGAGAAAGAATATCGATCTCAAGGCTCTGGATGTTTGGCCTCTGGGCACTGGCAAGATCCACCTTTTCAAGGAACCTCCAGAAGACAATCATAGGGAACAGCTTTCCTATCTTGTTGACTCATCAGAACTGCCACTGGTGCCTTGCCATCCTTGGCTATCTTAACACAAGGACCAATTCGTCCCTAAAGGTGCAGCAAAAGTGGGGACTGGCATGTCTGTCTACCTCTCTGCCAGCTCAAACCCCTGTCAGCGTATTCCCTCTGGTGCCAGCTGTTCGTGTGGACCTCTCTGGTGTTCCGGCTGAATATGCTGACCTTTTGAGGTCTTCAGTAAGAAGAAGGTCACCTCCAAGCCTCCACACTGGCCATATGACTGTGGCATTGATCTCTTGCCTGACCCTGGGGCCAGCTCTTTTTCTTCTCTCATCCAGAAATGCTGGCTGTAGTAGAATACATCAAGGGGGTATTGGCCGTAGGATTTATCTGTCCGCCAGTCTTGCCAGGATGAGCAGCCTTCTTTTTTGTGAGCAAGAAGGATGGCAAGCTCCATCCCTGCATTGATTATTGGCCCCTCAACAACATCATAGTGAAGAACTGCTCCTTTCTCCCCCTGCTTGCCTCTGTGTTTGAGTATTTCCAAGGAGCAATTGTTTTCTCCAAGATTGATCTGCGTAATGCTTACAACCTGGTTTGTATCTGGGAAGAGTGGAAGACAGTGTTCAACAACTCCTCTGGCTACTATTAGTACCTTATGATGCCAATTGCTCTGACTAGAGCCCCCACTTTTTTTCAGGGCCTGATCAACGATGTGTTCCAGGACATGCTGGTTCAGGTTCTTTCCATCTAATTGGATGAGATTCTGATCTCTTCCTGCTGCAGCTAGGACAGCATCTCAAGAATAACTTTTGGCCAGAAAGAACAACAGTCTACAAATCGGTGAAGTAGAAGGAATTGAGGACAATGGAAGCAGACAGACCAATTGTCTTTGTTCCTGCTGTCTGCTTGAGGATGGAAGCTGCCAGAGTGAGGACACTCTGTTTTCCATTTTGTGAGCTTGAGTTGCTTGGCTTGATCTGCTGGACTGGAGATCATTTCCATATAAGAAGTTATTTGTGAGATGTTCTTTGGTTGGATATAACATACTGTTGGAGTCAGTATCTGTTTGCATGATTTGAGCTGGTAGCTGATTGAGAACAAAGAACCATAAATTATTGAGTGTCACTTGCCGGGAAGAGGGCAATAAATTGATGCTGGCTTGGAGCAGAGCCAATAACAAGGTGTTAAAGGCCAGACACATGACCTGTACCCAATCACACTGGAATGCAATATTTGAATTGATCAGGAATGGATATAAAAATGGACATATAGATGGGTGGAGAAGATGGCGGCGTGCCTGCGTGTGCGCTGCCCTCCAGTGAAAAATGATATCATATCTGTAAAATAGGGGCCGTGGACAATTCTGATTTGATGGAGAATGGATGTGAAAGCACAGAGGAACATCTGGAGAAATTTCTGAAACGCCCGTTCGCTGCTGTCGTTACTGTGTGGTCGGGAATCTTTCGGAGGGTAGGTCTCAAAATCCCCGGCCTTGCCTGCTTTTGGTGACCGAGGAGGAGATCGAGTCGTTTGGACAGAGATGGTGCTCAGTACTCGGTGTTGGAGAGCTGATCAGAGCTTGAAGTTTTCGGGTGACTCAGAGTCGGATTGTGGTCAGACATGGCAGGGAGAGTTTTTCTTCCTTCTCCCGTCTGCGTGAGATGTGGGACATTTGAGAGACTTTGAACTTTACTGTGCTCATGGACTTCTTCATCAAGTTATGGTATTGTTACACTGTTGTAACTATATGTATAATTATGTAGTTTTGTCAGTTTTTTCAGTCTTGGTCTATCCCGTGTTTTGTGATATCACACCGGAGGAAATAATGTATCATTTCTTAATGCATGCATTACTAAATGACAATAAAAGAGGACTACGTGTCTTCATAATCTAATAGTGTGTGCTGTCAGCGGTAACTTCAAAGAACAACCATCGCAGATACAAGCGTGAGCAACCCTGTGTGGAACACGTGGCGAATGAATCGGGACTATGAGGAATGCCTGGCCAGCGTAGACTCCTTTGCCTGGGTGATACCTTTGCTATTCTTTCTCTATTTAGGAGAGTCAGGAAAACTTAGCAGGTGTGCGAAGCGGGAATTCACGTACTTGTTAGTTTAAACAATAAAGGTACTTGTCAGTAAATGCAGATTCCCTCTCTGTGCCTCACCGATCATTATTACAAGGAGTAATTCTTGTAACAATGCCAAGCCAGAGAAGTGTGTGTTCCACAAAGAACAGATGTCATTTCTCGGCTACATCCTCACCCCTTCCAGTGTCCAAGTGGACCTGTGTAAGGCTCAGGCAGTCGAGAGTGGCCCTAACCATCTATAGTCAAGGATGTGCAGAGTTTCATGGGGCTTGCAAACTTTTATCACTCCTTCATCAGAAACTTCAGTTCCATTGCGGCTCCCATAAATGCATTCACCAAGAAGACCTCTGCAGGGCTCCCTGGACAAGTGAAGCAGACCAAGCGTAATCAACATTTCACCGTGACCCTGGATGGTGCTGCAGCAGCCAGACTCTCCCGTCCAGTCATCATCAAGGTGGATGCATCAGATGTCGGCATTGGAGCTGTACTCTGTCAACATTTTATTGCAGATAACTGCTTACACTCCTCTGCTTTTCCCTCCCTATACTTTACTCTGGCTGAATGTTACTATAATACTGGGAACCAAGAACGTCTGGCCGACAGGGAGGACCTGGAAGTATGGTGACGCTGGCTGGAGGGGGCAGAGCACCTCCTTTTAGTAGGGACAGGTCAGAAGAACCTCTCCTACATTCAAGATGCTAAGAGACTCGACTCCTTTCAAACTCGTTGGGCTCTCTTCTTCAGCCTCTCCTACCATGAATCCCGAGGCTGATGCTCTTTCCTGGCAGCTTGATGTATCCGAAGGGAATATCAAACCAGAGCTTATCCTTCCTCGCTCGGGCATTGCTACTCCAGTAATCTGGGGGAAAGAAGCAGAGGTGAGGGCCATCCAGCAGTTGGATCCAGGCACAGGTGGGCAACCTCCCAACTGAGTGTTTGTCCCTCCTACAGTGCACCCCTGTGTGTTGGAGTGGGGTCACTTCTCTTGTCTGGTTGACCATCGAGCAATTCAATAAACCCAGATATTTATCAAGGGATGATTTTGGTGGCCATCTGTGTCCTAGGACATCCACAACTTCATCTCTGCCTGTCCCACTTGTGCCCAGAACAAAATGTCATGCCAGTGCCCTGTGGGTCTGCTATGTCTGCTGCCTGTGTCTCACCACCCCTGGTCCCACCTCTCCATGGATTCCATCACTAGCTTGCCCCTGTCTGATGGAAACACTACCATTCTGGTGGTTGTGGACTGATTCTTCAAGTCCACCTGCTTCATTGCTCCCCTAAACTCCCATCGACTCTATAGATTGCCTCTCTCAAGATTCAGCATGTGTTCAGGCTACCCGGCTTCTCTCAAGACATAGTGTCTGGTGAAGGACTACAGCTCACATCCCATTTTTGGAATGCCTTCTGTTCTCTTGTGGGAGCCACAGCCAGCCTCTCATCTGGTTTCCATCCCAAAACTAATGGTCAGACTGAGAGAGTGAATCAGGAATTGGAGGCAACCCTGCGCTGCCTTGCCTCTTCCCACCCCATGTCCTGAGCTTCCAGTTGGATTGGGCAGAGGTTGCCCACAATAACCTCCAATTGTCCTCCACTGGCATGTGCCCCTTTGAATGGCAGAAAGGATTCCAGCCAGTGCTCTTCTAACCTGGAGGCTGACTTGGGGGTTCCTCTTGCAGAACAGTTGGTCCAGCACTACAAGTGCACATGAAGAGAGCTTCTTTACTGCGTGCTCAGAAACAACATGTCTGGGTTATCATGACATTGCCTTTCTGATATGCCTTTTCTATCTTCTGTTGTTTGGAGGCCTGTATACAACTGCCATTAGGATCCTTTTGCCCTTGCTGTTTCTTAACTCAACCCATAGAGACTCTACACCTTCCAATCCCATGTCATCTCTTTCCAATGATTTAATATTATTTCTTATACACAGAGCCACACCACCCCCTCTGCCTACTAACCTACCTTTCGATATACCATATATCCTTGGACGTTCAGCTCCCAATGGCAGCCATCCTTTAGCCAAGTTTCAGAGATGGCCACAACGTCATATTTGCCAATCTGTAGCTGAATTTCAAGATCATCCATTTTATTCCTTATGCTGCGTGCATTCAGATACAACACTTTCAGTCCAGTATTTGTTGCTTTCTGTTTTAACTGCACCACACCTCTATTGCCCTGTAACTCATGCCACTTGCTTTAATTAAGCCTCATCTCCTGTCTGTCCTTTATATCATCTCTGTTTTACGTTATCTTTGATTTATTTCTGTTTTCCCCTTCCTCAGCCCTATCACTCTGCTTCCCATTCCCCTGCCAAATTAGATTAAACCATCCCTAACAGCTGTATTAAATGTGCCTGCTAGGATATTGGACCCCTTTGGGTTCAGGTGTAACCCATCCTTTTTGTACAGGTTGTACCTCCCCCAGAAGAGGCCCCAGTGATCCAGGAGTCTGAATCCCTGCCCCCTACACCAGTCTCTCAGCCACACATTAATAAGCCTGATCATGTTATTCTTATACTCGCTAGCACGTGGCACAGGCAGCAAAATTAAATTTACTTTTACATGCAGCTTTTTTGTCTCCCTCTTGAAGTTCATACAATAACCTTAATGCACACAGAGTAGATTTTGCTTCTTTATACTCACAAACGACAAATGCTTGCAATTTTTATGAAGCTCCTTGAACTCTCTTCCAACCTAAAACCAAGCCACACTTTGCCAGTGACTGCCTGATTAGCATATTGGAATCTTTCTTGGATATGTTGCCTACAAAATCGGTCATAGTTGAACCACTGCTTTTGTTACTTTCATGATTCCTCTGTGCAGTATGGTTCTTCCTTGGTCCAATAGGCTTTCCAGCTAGACGCACAGAGGTTGGCATCAACACCCATTTATCCTCTGTTGGGCAATGGTTCAAGGAGTGTGGCATGGAGACAGTTGTGGCATCATTCAGTACCTTCCTTCATTCACTTTCAGTTAGTTTCATTGCAGGGATGTGGCATGAAATTGGTGAATGGATATCCAATGAAATTGTAGTTGTCTCAGCCAATCATGTCCCTATAATGCCCTTCTGTTTTTACCACATACAAGCTCAAGGTGGCTTGTTGGTTGTTGTAATTCAGTTTCAATGTCATTCCCACAGGAGTTATTTTTCCTCCAATACTGTTCTTAGTTGGATACTAACAAGGTTCAGTTCAGTATCTCTGAAATGCCATTGAAATTTATTTTGTAGATACAGCTGAGCCAGTGTCCAATTCCATTTTAACTAATTTGCCATTCACTTCTGGCATATGCCATATTGCTTGTCTCCTGTTTGTTTTCAAATTGTAAATTTCAAGGCTACCCAGTCCTGTGACACTCTCATCATTATTATATTTTTCGTCAACAGCATGCAGATCAGTGCTCTTTTTGAAACTGCATCTTGACTTCTTATCTTTTTCTTTCCTCTGTGTAATCCATTTATTTTTGTCTGCCTGACCTGCTCTTATGTATCCTACTTTGTTTCTGCATGTTTTGCCTTTAAATCTGCATTAGTTTGGTGTATGTGAGCTCCTGTAACACAATTTGATTGGCCAGGCTGGTTTCTGTTTTTTTTGTGTGTGCCATACTCTGCCAGAGCCTTGGTGACCATTTTTCAAGTGGTTGTCTTAGAGGAAAGATTCTGTGAGTGGTCCCCCACGTCCTTCTCACAGCGCAGTTTTTTTTTAACAAGGTCCAGTTGCGAGCTCGACACTCAACCCGGCACGGATGGAAGGCGTGCCCAGGAGTGGCCTGACTGTGTTCGAACTCGGGAACCTTCGCTCCGGAATCCAGCGCTGATGTCACTGCGCCACCAGCTGGCCTGGTTTCTGTTTAGAAGCTATAATTTTATTCACATTCACTTTACTTCCTGACTGCAACTCAATTGCATCCCTGTCTGTGGTTCCATTGAAACACTGCTTTCCACTGCTCATTTGAATGTAAACTGTGCTTCAGTTAGGAGCCATTTACGAGTGTTTTCTTGCACGATTCCACAAACTAAACAATCTCTCAGTGCATCATTAAGCTCATTAGTGAAATAGCAATGCTCCAACAATCTCTTCAATTCAGCCATTTACACTGAAATGGTCTCTCCTTCCTTTTGATTCGCTTATGAAACTTAAAACATATTGCAATCAACAATAGGAAGAGGTACAGCTGATGTTTCGGACCGAGACCCTTCGTCAGGACTAACTGAAGGAAGAGCTAGTAAGAGATTTGAAAGTGGGAGGGGGAGGGGGAGATCCAAAATGATAGGAGAAGACAGGAGGGGGAGGGATGGAGCCAAGAGCTGGACAGGTGATTGGCAAAGGGGATATGAGAGGATCATGGGACAGGAAGCCCAGGGAGAAGGAAAAGGGGGAGGGGGGGAAACCCAGAGTATGGGCAAGGGGTATAGTCAGAGGGACAGAGGGAGAAAAAGGAGAGAGAGAGAAAGAATGTGTGTATATAAATAAATAATGGATGGGGTACAAGGGGGAGGTGGGGCATTAGTGGAAGTTAGTCCCATGATCCTCTCATATCCCTTTTGCCAATCACCTGTCCAGCTCTTGGCTCCATCCCTCCCTCTCCTGTCTTCTCCTATCATTTTGGATACCCCCTTCCCCCTCCCACTTTCAAATCTCTTACTAGCTCTTCCTTCAGTTAGTTCTGACGAAGGGTCTCGGCCTGAAACATCGACTGCACTCTAGAGATGCTGCCTGGCCTGCTGCGTTCACCAGCAACTTTGATGTGTGTTGCTTGAAATTCCAGCATCTGCAGAATTCCTCGTGTTTACAATCAACAATATCTTTGATTCTAAGTGTTCTTGCATTACTTTGAAAAATCAGGAAAGCTAATTTCTGATGGTTTGGTTGGAGCAGTTAAACTTCAAAGCAAACAGTATGCCATTAAACCTCAGAGTTGAGGTTCTACCTCGACTCTGTTTTATCCCCCCAGTTCAGTCCCTTCCCACCTACATCCGTGACATCTCACACGCTCTTGATCTTTTCAAGGATTTCATGTTCCCTGGCCCCCATCATTTTATTTTTACTATGGATGTCCAGGCCCTATACATCTCCATCCCCCAGTAGGAAGGCCTCAAAGCTCTCCGTTTCTTTCCGGACACCAGACCCAACCAGTTCCCCTTCGCCACCACTCTCCTCTGCCTAGCAGAACTTGTCCTCACTCTAAATAATTTCTCCTTTGTGTCCTCCCACTTCCTTCAATCAGAAGGGGTAGCCATAGGCACTCGCACGGGACCCAGCTATGCCTGTCTCTTTGTCAGCTACATGGAACAGTCTATGTTGCAAGCCTACACTGGTGACTGTCCCACACTTTTCCCAAGCTACATTGATGACTGTCCCACACTTTTCCCAAGCTACATCGATGACTGCATTCCTGCACCCGTGCTGAACTCCTCAATTTCATCCAATTTGCCTCCAGCTTCCACCCTGCCCTCAAATTCACTCAGTCCATTTCATACACTTTTCTTCCCTTTCTCAATCTATCAATCTCTATTATAAACCAATGGACTCTCACATCTACCTGGACTATAACTCGTCCAACCCTGCTACTTGTAAAAAAGCCATCCCCTTCTCTCAATTCCTCTGTCTCTGCCGCATCTGCCCTCAGGATGAGGTTTTTCATTCTAGAATGAAGGAGATGTCCTCCTTCTTCAAAGAAAGGGGCTTCCCTTCCTCCACCATCAACCCTGCCCTCAACCGCATCTCTTCCATTTCATGCACGTCTTGCTCTTATCCCATCCTCCTGCCGTGCTACCATCTGCCAGAACAAGTGGGATCTCCCAGTGGCCACCCATTTTAATTCCACTTCCCATTCCCATTCCAATATGTCCATCCATGGCCTCCTCCATAGTCATAATGAGGTCACACTCAGGTTGGAGGAACAACACCTTATATTCCACTTGGGTAGCCTCCCAGCTGATGGCAATGACATCGATTTCTCAAACTTCCAGTAATGCCTCCCCCCACCTTCACGTTTCCCATCCCCGTGTTCCTCTCCTATGTTATCTCCTTGCCTGCCCATCGCTTCCCTCTGTTGCACCTCCTCTCCCCCACCTTTTCTATTTTCCATAGCCTCCCTTCACCAATCAACTTCCTAGCTCTTTGCTTCATCCCTCCCCCTCCAAGTTTCACTTATCACCTGGTGTCCCTCTGTCCCCTCCCCCCACCTTTCAAATCTATTCCTCAGCCTTTTTTCTCCAGTCCTGCCAAAAGGTGAAGAGGGAGGAGAAGATGGCGACGCGACGCAGCGCGTGCGGCTGTTCCAAATTAATATCAATATGTGTAACTAGGGGTGCCGTGCATCAATCCGGATTTGATGGGGGACAGCTGTGAAAGCACAGAGGAACATCTGGAGCAACTTCTGAAATGCCTGCTTCGCTGCTGCTGCTACTGTGCGATCGAGAATCTCCAGAGACGTAGGCCCTAAATCCTTGGTTTTGCGTATCGTCTGTTGCCAGGGCTGGGGCCGGGGCCAAAGCGCTCGGCAGAGATGGTGTTCGGTACATTGGTGTCGGGAGATGGTCAGAGCTCGAAGTTTTTCAGATGGACTCGGGTCGGACTGTGGTCGGATGCTTCCGGGATGCTGCATTGGCAAGTTGGCAGCGCTGGGGGTTTACTGTCTGCCAGAGGTGATGGGACTTTGAGAGACTGAGACTTTTACTGTGCCATGGTCTGTTCTTATCAAATTATGGTATTGCTTTGCACTGTTGTAACTATATGTTATAATTATGTGGTGGTTGTTAGTTTCTAAGTCGGTTTGTCATGTGTTTTCGTATCATTCTGGAAGAACATTTTTATCATTTCTTAATGCATGCATTACTAAATGACAATAAAAGGGGACTGCGTGTCCTCATAATCATAAGGTTTTGGCCCAAAAACGTTGACTGTATTTTTTTCCATAGATGCTGCCAGGCCTGCTGAGTCCCTCCAGCATTTTGTGTGTGTTGCCATTAAACCTAATGAACTCAACAAATTGGCTTCCCATTGGCTACTTCATTTGCTTCAAAATACTGTTCCAATTGTTCAGTATACATGAACAAACTGCCTGTTGTGTAATCAAACCGGTTAATCTCTCCGATGTTGCCAACCATTTCTGATTTTTTTTTATGACTATTATCACTCAGTACTCACTCTTTATGAACCTCTGAATTCTGACTTTTTAAAACTCTACCATGTCTTCCCTTCCATGAATACATGCTGCATTGTGTTTTTTAAACTTGACCAACATGCTGCACGTGTTGGATTATGTTTTACGCTTGATGTTCCTCTGCGTTTTGTTTAGTTCGAACATTTCACTCCACTTTAATAGGTTGGTAGCCATCTCGGGTTTGTTTTAAAATTCATACCTTGTTGCCAGTGTTATGTTTTGTAACTTCAAAACATCAAACGTATTCAAAGAAAGACATAGGGAGTCTGAAAAGAGATGTTACTTCATCTTTACTTTACGAGAAGTGTGATAGCATGATGACGTATGCAATTAAAGTATTTTTACATATAACCTGTAATTAATTATTTAAATGAACAAGAATGTTTAATCAAATAATATATTTTCAAGATTACAAGATTCTGGCCCATGACATTCTGGGCTCTCATCTGGAACTCCTGGCAGACATTGGTCTCTGGTCCCTGAGGAGCTGTGCCTAACGGGGGGCCCTGTCACAACCGTGGACTCCGCCGCAGCATCTGCGCACCTTTGCCAGCGGGCTGAGGAATGGATTTTTGGCAATCACGCTCATGAATATGCATTTTCTAGTCAGTTCATGTTTCATTGCGGTGGTATTTAACTCACTTACTCTCATTCCAGTCCTGTTGAGGCTTGACCAAAAGCACATCAACATCTACACTCCCTGCTTACCTTTTGGTCTTGTTCCAGGACAGAAGGCTAACATTTTAATTAACGCTGTAAAGGGGCAGTATAAGTTTCATATTAAGTTACTGCTTCCTAGCCACAGTACTGGCATTAGTATTTAGTTTGAGAGTTTTATTTAACTGTCCTGTTGGCTGAGCGTTATTGTTTTTCCTTTATCCTGCACAGTGCTTATTAAAAATCAGTGAACTGTTCACCCGCTTCAGTATCTCTCCCACTGCATTTGGGTCATAACCACACACTTGTGTCATAGAGTGCATGAACAGTGAAAAGAATACAAAATAGGACTGCACAGGATGGTACCTCCTAGTCTCCATGCAGCTTACAGTCGCTCATTTGCTAATGCATCAGCTGTGGCCTATTTAAACCCAGTCCTCATCCACAGCTCTTGTCAACTCATTGAACCAGCCAGCCTCAACCAATTGTTATCTTGTTCTGTTAAGTATCTGTTTTGTGTCCCCTCGTGGCTTGTTATTTTGCAGTTTTACCAGTAAGGTATTGCTTACTGCTAAACTGTCTCTGCTGCTCTGCTTTTGGGTTAAGGCTCTGCTGCATTTCCTGACAGGATGGGTGAACCAGCCATTGACCCAGCTAAAGGAACTTGTCCGTTGACATGAACACACGATCCAGAAGCAGCAGGAAGCCAGTGACGATCTGTCCACCACTCTCAACCAACTCTCTGTCTTGAGACAGCGACCCTGTGCCAGTAAACCTCCCCCCTTGGAGTCCCGGATTCTGGTGCTTGGATGTTTGATGGTCCACAAACCGGTGCACAACTTCTGGTCCAAGTGCGTCTTGCAAATGGAGGTCCAGCTGTCTCTGTATTTTATGGACCATGCCAAGATTGCCTTCATCATCTCACTCTTGTCTGGGTGACCTCTGACCTGGGCTGCTATTAACTGGAACAATAAGATCCCCACTTGCAACAGATGTGAGGATTTTGCAACTGAGATTTGCCGGGTTTTCAACCATCTGGGAAGTGGATCAGATCCTTTGTGCCAAGACTCAGGCTCAGTGCTACGTTACACCGTGGAACTCAGGACCCTTGTGGCGGAGTGTGACCAGAATGCAGAAGCGCTGCTGGCTCCTTACCATCACAGCCTCTTGGAGTGCTTGAAAGATGAGCTGCCTGCCCAGGAGATGCCCACTGATCTTGAATGACTCATCGCTCTGGCCCTCCGCATTGACAAGCGTCATATGGATCCGCCCACCTGATCTTCAGCTGGACCCCTAGTTCCATTCCCAGAACCATTTCAGGCTGCAAGACCCTCCGGAATGCCTCCAGAACCCGTGCAGTCAGGGACAGCTCCCTTACCACCCCAAGGGCGTGAGCATCAGTGGAGGAACAACTTGTGCACTTACTGTGGGGCTGCCAGTCACCAACGCGTTAAATGCCCACTGTGACCAGGAAAGTGGCACCACCAGGTAGAGATGAGGGGCCTTCCATCTGGTAAGCTCCCCCTGCCTTCTCATTCCAGCACCACAGCCCGACTCACTCTCTCTGTCCTCCTCCACACTCGGACCGCTGTACGTATGCAAGAGGCTCTGGTGCATTCCGGTGCAGCAGGCAACTTTCTAGACCCGACTCCGTGTGCAGCTTGGACTTCCTACCGAGCCTCTCTCTCACCCCTTCTGCAACTCAGCCATTTTCAGATGTCTTTTGGGGTCGGGGATGGTCAGAGAGTGCACACAGCCTGAGCACTTTGACATCAGAGAGCACCGTGAGTCCATCCAATTCCTCAGGATTGACTCACCCAACACTCCTCTCATCTCGGGTTACTCCTGCCCCCCTCCGACCCTCACTTCACCTGGTCATCTAGTTCACTGCTCAGTTCGGGTCCCACCTCAGTTGTCTTCACCCTGTAAATCCAAGAGACGGAGTAAGCCCTGGACCTCACCGAAGTCCCACAGGAATACTACGTCCTTGCCATTGTCTTCAGTAAGAGGGAAGGCAGCACCCTGCTGCCTCATAAACTACACAGCTGCACAATCGACCATCTCCCGGGCACCACTCCTCCCCGAGGCCATCTGTTCCCATTCTCCCCTCCTGAGACACAAGCCAAGAATAGCTACACCTGAGCCTGGCTTCATTTGATCATCCCGGTCCCCAGCTGATGCAGGATTCTTCTTAGTCAAAAGGAAAGACAGGTTTCTTTGTTCCTGCATCAACTACCATGGACTCAACACATAGCCATTAGGAACTGTGACCTTCTCCCCTTGACGGATAGCAGATTCAAAACACTCCACAGAGCCCAGATCTTCACCAAACTTGGACCTATGGAACCATGCAACCTGATCTGCATCTGCCAGAGGGCTGAGTGGAAGAAGCCATTTATAACACCCACTGGCCACTATGAATACTTGGACTTTCCAACAGCCCAGCCTCTTTCCATCGGTTCATTAATGAAATTCTCTGAGACATGCTGCACAGGTATGTATTTGTCTACCTTGACTACATCCTCATCTTCTCCAAGGACCCCCCCCCCACCCCTGACCACATTGTCATATCCTTTCACTCCTTGCCCCTCTCAGTACATGATGAATTCTGGATTTTCTTCAACATCCATTCTGGTGACTCACAATGATCACAGATGTACATCAATTCATTGCTGACTCCCTTCAATGTGCCCAATCCAATTTCTCCAACCCGCAGCCCTCTGGATTCCCTTAAATTCCATGGTCCCACATCCCCATGGATTTCATCTCTGGTTTGCTGCCTTCCATTGGGGCCATGGTGCTCACGACAGTGGGGACACATTCTCCAAGGCGACACACTTCATTACCCTCCCCAAAATTCTGTCAGCTGCTGAGATGGTGGACCTGATACTTCAACATGTAGTTTGCCTCCACCGATTCCCTCAGGACATTGTCTTGGATTGGGGTCCACAATTCATCTCCTGCTTCTGGTGAGTCTTCTGTTCCCTGCCCTGCAACTCGGTGTCCTGTGGCTATCATCTGCAGAGCAAACGGTAGTTGGAAAGAGCCAAACAGCAAGTGGAGAAGCTTCTGCAATGCTTCTGCACCTCAAACCCTGCCATATGGAAGAAGTATCTGCTCTGGACCAAATTGTCCCACAATCTACACACCACTTCTACCATGGGTATGTCAGCCTTTGAAGTGCTTTATGGCTACCAAAACCCCCTTTGCTCCCTGTGGAGGAGCTATTAGTGGAGTCCCATCCAGCTGGCCATGGTTTGCTGCTGCTGAATGCTAGGAAAACGGCATGAAGGGACATCCCAGCTGCCAACTGTACCTACTGTCACCAGACCAACCACTGGCAGTACTCAGCCTGACTACCCTGGCCTGGGGACTGTGCCTGGCTGTTCAACCGAGGTCTGCCCTGCACACCGACTCCAGTAAACTCTCGCCCTGGTTCATTGGTCCCTTCAAGATTACCCATCGGATTAATCCAGTCACTTAGTATCTCCAGCTGCCCCCATCCCTCATGTGTTCTGCCTCAAGCCCTTTGTCCAAGGACCACTCAACCCACCTGAGCCTGCATCTCCAGTACCTAGGATGGTGGAAGTTGGGCCAGTGTAGGTGATTCGCTGGTTGATGGATTCATGTCATTGTAGAAGGGGTGTGCAGTACCCGATCATCCGGAATGGGTATGGCCGAGAAGAGAAGTCCTGGGTGTCATCCAGTTTCATCTTGGATCCATCTCTCATCAAGGAGTTCCATCGGACCCATCCAGATCACCCTGAGCCATTAGGTGCCAGTCGTAGTAGGAGGGTCCTGTTTGGCCTGCACAGGCAGACATCTCACAATCTCCTCTCAGCTAACAGGAGTCACCTGCAACTCATTTTGAACTCATCACCTGCAGCCTATTTAAACCCAGCTCTCATCCACAGCCCTTGTTCACTCAGTGAACCAGCCAGCTTCAACCAGTTGATCCTAGCCTTCAGTTACCTTGTTGCCTCTGATATTTACTACCCGTTCTCTCTGGTTTCATGGTCCCTTGTGGCTTATTATTTTTCAGTTTATTATTAAAGTTATCACTCACCACTGAATTGTCTCTGCTACTCTGCTTTTGGGTCAAGCGTCCTCTGCATTTCCTGACACTCTTATATGTGTAACTTCTCATTTCCTTATAAAGGGGTCATAATTGTTCCCTTAATTACCGTGGAAAATTGAAGTGCACGTTGCATAACATACCTTATTCCTCATGCTTGGATACAGTGCAAACATAATGTCCGCCAACTAGTCTAAGGAAGTTAATTTTTGCATCCACTCTTATTTAATGTTTACAGATGTTTATATAGAGGTTGGAACTAAGATGCAGGATCGTTCACTTTCACTTTCAGCTATTAAGCATCAGTTTGCACATTAAGCAGGACTAATCTTGCGAACTGTTGCCTTTTTTAATCTGGTTGAGATGTGCTAAGTAATTATTGTTGCAGGTAAATTATGATTGGATGCTTTCACAATTTTAAAAAAAATCCAATTTACTTAAAGTGCCCACAGTTAAATAATTTCCACCCACCATTTTGATTTGATTGTCAGTTGTTAAATTGCACAAAAAGAAAATCTAATTTCTCATGAGTTTATATGTTCTTGTTTGTTTGGTTCCAATAGATTGTTCCAGAGATCACTGAAATGTTTAGTTTCCTGGGACCCTGAGAGCCAATTCAAATCCCATCATCTGTGGTCAATATAATTCAATTTCAGAACATTTTCTGCATGTTCACAGGGAAAGCTGTCACCATGGCTTTCACTACACTATAGTACAGTAAAGGTCCCTCTGCCTGCGATGTTGTTCTGACCCTTTAACCTATTCCAAGATCAATATAGCCCGTCCCTCTCAAAGCCCTCCAGTTTTCTTTCATCTATGTGGCTATTTAAAAGCCTCTTAAATGTCTCTAGCGTATCTGCCTCTACCACCACCCTGGCAGTGTGTTACAAGTACACACGACTTTCTGTGAGAAAAACCTACCTCTGACATCCCCCTCTATACTTTCCTCCAAATACCTCAAAGTCTTGCCCCCTGAATTAGCTGTTTCCATCCCGGGAAAAAGTCTCCCTCTCTCCACTCTATCTATGTCTCTTGTCACCTTATACATCTCTATCAAGTTCCCTCTCATTCTCCCTCTGTCCAAAGAGAAAAGCCACAGCTCCCTGAACCTATCCCCATGAGACAAGCTCTCTAATCTAGGCAGTAGCCTGGTATATCTCTTCTGTACCCTATCTAAAGCTTTCACAGCCTTCCAATAGCAAGGCAACCAGAACTGAACACAATACACTCAGTGTGGTCTAGCTGGAATTTTATCGAGCTTACTTTGCAGGTCTTGAACTCGATTTCCCAACTAATGAAGGTCAGCACATCATGTGCCTTTCTCGGGTAAGATGGTGGCATGGTCATTCGCAGTGGCTTTTACGGGGTCAACCAAAGGTGTTATTGTCCTTTTAAACGTTTTTTACAATCTTAACACCCTGCTGGACATTAAGAATTCAAAGTACCGCAGGTCTACCCAATCAGCGAGTTGTTCACTGGCAGAGAAACTGGAGAGGCCGGGCTCGGTGTGAATTGTGCTGCTGCTGGAATCAGAGGAGTGGCATCAGTATGTGAAGGAGGTGTGCATTCTAACAGCAAGCGATCGGTTTAGTCACTTCTGTTTTTGCAAGACTGTTGGACGTTGTTAATGTGGAATGCTGCAAGTCTGATTCAATGATTTCTTGGTAGACGGTGGGGAAGATGCGTGGCCTTGGTCACAGTGGGGACTAGGCCCCAAGCTGCAGTGTCACCTGTTTACAGCCACAAAGGAGAGAGGCATCAGAGTCGGTGTGCTCCAACAGGGGCAGTGTTGCGCAGCGTCCAAGCTGGAGTCAGTGTTGCCCCTTAGTGTTCGCTTTGCAGAAGACAAGCCGTATTGTGTTCAGCTGCAGATTTTTGCAACATTCATGGATTATATACTTTTCATATTTTACTGATATCTTATATGTGCCTTCTATCTTCTATGTGCTATATGTGTTTTGTGCTCTGTGTGACTGTACTGTGTGTTGTACCTTGGCCAGAGTAAAGCTGTTTCGTTTGGCTGTACTTAGGTATTGTTGAATGACAATTAAACTTGAACTATGAACCACCCTATCACCTTGCACTGCAATTCTGAGGGATTTATGGATGTATACTCCAAAATCCCTCTGTTCCTCCACACTGTTAAGTATCCTGCTGCTAACCCTCTATTCTACTTCATCTTCAACCTTCCAAAGTAAATCACTTCATACTTTTCCAGACTGAACACCATCTGCCACTTCTCAGCCCAGTTCTGCATCCTATCAATATCCCTTTGTGACCTATGACAACCTTCTAGCAGAATACACTCCATCTACTATTATGATTATAACTATATAACAATTACAGCATGGAAACAGGGACTTTATTGTCGCCAAACAATTGATACTAGAGCGTAAAATCATCACAGTGATATTTGATTCTGCACTTCGCGCTCCCTGGAGTACAAATCGATAGTAAACATAATAAAAATTTAAATTATAAATCATAAATAGAAAATAGAAAAGGGAAAGTAAGGTATTGCAAAAAAAAACCGAGAGGCAGGTCCGGATATTTGGAGGGTACGGCCCAGATCCGGGTCAGGATTCGTTCAGTAGTCTTATCACAGTTGGATAGAAGCTGTTCCCAAATCTGGTCATATGAGTCTTCAAGTTCCTGAGCCTTCTCCTGGAGGGAAGAGGGACAAAAAGTGTTGGCTGGGTGGCTCGTGTCCTTGATTATCCTGGCAGCACTGCTCTGACAGCGTGTGGTGTAAAGTGAGTCTAAGGACGGAAGATTGGTTTGTGTGATGTGCTGGGCTGTGTTCACAATCTTCTGCAGCTTCTTTTGGTCTTGGACAGGACAACTTCCATGCCAGGTTGTGATGCACCCTAGAAGAATGCTTTCTACGGTGCATCTATAAAAATTAGTGAGGGTTTTAGGGGACAGGCCAAATTTCTTTAGCTTTCTCAGGAAGTAAAGGCGCTGGTGGGACTTCTTGGCAATGGACTCTGCTCGGTTGGACCAAGTTAGGTCATTTGTGATATTGACCCTGAGGAACTTAAAACTTCTGACCTGTTCCACCTGCGCACCACTGATGTAGATGGGGTTGTGCAGTCCGCTACTCCTTCTGAAGTCAACAACCAATTCCTTCGTCTTGCTGACGTTGAGGGATAGGTTATTGTCTTCGCACCATGCCACCAAGTTCTTAATTTCCTCTCTGTACTTAAACTCATCATTACCCGAGATATGGTCTACAATTGTGGTGTCATCAGCAAATTTATATATTGAGTTCGATGGAAACTTGGCTACACAGTTGTGGGTGTACAGTGAGTACAGCAGGGGGCTGAGTACACAGCCTTGAGGGGCACCGGGCTCAGAGTGATTGTGGAGGAGAGCTTGTCCCCTATTTTTACAGCCTGGGCTCTGTCTGTGAGGAAGCTGAAGATCCAGCTGCAGATCTGAGTGCTAAGACCCAGGTTCCGGAGCTTAGGAATCAGTTTATTTGGAATGATGGTATTAAAGGCAGAACTGTAGTCAATGAAAAGGAGCCTTACATATGAGTCTTTATTCTCCAGGTGTTCTAAGGAGGAATGTAGGGCCAGAGAGATGGCATCTGTCATTGAGCTGTTGCTCCTGTAGGCGAATTGCAAAGTGTCGAGGTTGACCGGTAGGCCGTGTCTGATGTGTGCCATAACCAATCGCTCGAAACACTTCATAGCGATTGATATCAGAGCCACAGGTCGATAGTCATTCAGGCATGCTTTGCCTTCATCAATATGTTTTGTCACTTCCTCAAAGAATTCAGTCACGATCTACTCCTCACAAAACAGTGTTGACTATTCTTACTCAGACTATGCTTCTCCAAATGCCTGAAAATCCTGTCTCTCTAATGGTTTGCCCAGCACTAATGTAAGACTCACTGGTCTATAATTCCCAAGGTTATCCCCATTACATTTCTTGAACAAAGGGTTGAGATCTCTGAACGTCTTGAGCAATTGTCTAACATCTCTCCCAAGACCCATGAAGAAAGTAAGAATTGTCATTAGAATATGTTAACCATTGTTGGTTTGCTGGTTTTTGAAGTCCTCCTGGCCATATACTCAGTACAAATTACAGCAAATGCACAATTTTGTCAACAAGAATTTAATAGTGAGTAAAACTATTTTTTGTTTGAATGAAAGCTTTGATCTTAAAAGCACAATCAAGAATGCCCTTTTCCCTTTGATGTAAGTCTTTACAAGATCTCTGACAATGGCCACACAAATCACAAGTGAGTTGAATATTATCTCACCAATAAATAGTAAAGGTGAGCGGGCGATGTGCCCTCTAAAGCAAGAAGGACAGAAATAAATATTCTGTTAATTTATTCTAGGTGCAAATATAAAGCTGTGTAGGAATTTCTTGGTCTAAATTGAAAAATATGCTTGCATTAAATTGTATATTGGATAAAATTCTCATCTGATATGATAGATATTTATTAAGTATTTCCATTTCTTGAATCTGACAGTCCTTTTGTTACAAATTTAATAGAAATAAGTGACTAAATCAATCTTAGTTGGAAATTATTTTGATTTGATGACATCATTTCTCCATATAAAATTTCCATGCAGTCTCTTTTCTTTATTTAATACATTAAATTTTGTGCATTAATAGTTTTCAAAAGGTTGAAGAGAAAATACAAGCAGATACACAGAGACGCTGTTGATGAACAAAATATAATGGTTCCATAGGAAAGGAGAGGGGCCAGTTTATTAACAGGATTCAAACTTCATAATCATTAGTAAGAAGTTCCTATTCAAAGTAAAATTTATTATCAGAGAACATACATGTCACCACATACAACCCTGAGATTCTTTTTCTTGCAGGCATACTCAACAAATCTGTAGAACAGTCACTGCAAACAGGATCAATGAACAACAAATTGTGCAGATGCAAATATAAATAGCAATAAATAACAAGTATGAAAAAGAAGATAAAGAGTCCTTAAAGTGAAACCATTGGTTGTGGGAGCACCAGAAATAGAATGAGTGTAGTTATCCCCTTTTGTTCAAGAGCCTGATGGTTGAGAGGTAGTAACTGATCTTGAACCTGGTGGTGTGAGTCCTGAGGCACCTGTACCTTCTACCTGATGGCAGCAGTTAGAAAAGAGCATAGCCTAGGTGGTGAGGATCTTTGATGATGGATGTTGCTTTACAACAGCAATGTTTCATGTAGATGTGCTCAGTGGTTGGGAGGGCTTTACCCTTGATGTACTGGGCTGAATCCATTCTGCTGAAAGGCATTGGTGTTCTCATACCAGGCCATAATGCAGCCAGTCAGCACACATCTATAGAAGTTTGCCAAGGTTTTTGATTACATGCCTTTACAGTTTTTGCAGTCACTTTTACTATTCAAAGCCCATCAATGTTAAATTGTGAATATACATGGAAATCAGCTTCCAGACTGCATTGAAGTCAAGTGCTGTACTACCTTCTCTGGGAGACAGTCGTAAGACAGCTGAGGTTTATACTATTGCAATATAACTCCAGTCTGATATGAAAACTGCCTTCAAAATTGCTCAGGACATCTGCTAATTCCTCTGTAAATGTTAGATAAAAGACAATATTATATATGTCCTCTCCTAATAAAATGAATTAGCCACCCATAGAGCAGACTTCTGAACATCCATTCAAGTCACGTGCAAGGCTTCCTTGTTATGAATTGCTAGCCTAGCTCCTGCCTGTTGTGCGCACAGTTTCTTAGATACTGCTGCAAGGCTGATAACCACAAAACAATTCAACCTTAAAAAATGTCATAAGAACAAAATATTAAGCATTTTAGTTTCAAATTTGTGGGTCTCCTTTGTACACTAAAAACAATTGTCTTTAAGAAAAAGACAATCTGAAATTGCACTTTATCAAAGCAATTGGTCCTAACAAGCAAAGTACTTGCTCTAGACCGAAGCCACTGGTGTACACTTATGTATGTGTTTTATAATTAACCACTCATTACTCAAGTGTGTTACCTCAATTCCGCAGTTTGACCTCTCAAAGGAGAGATGATATTTTAAAGCCTTTCGGTGCTAGGTTTGACCTCACTGTAACAATGGGCTCTCTGTGAAAGACACTCCTGTTTGGCAATTGATAGTCACAAGAAGCCTAGTGCAGGAGACAGATATACTATAGGTACTGGTGAAAATTAAGTAATATCGTCATTAAAATACAAATTAAAACATCCTAGTTAGTAGCGCTGCAATTTACACTCAGGGTCAACTTTATCGGAAATAGACAGGAGTAGAACCCAGTGTAGTTTTCTGCTGCTGTAGTCCCCATTTCAAGGTTTGACATGTCGTGCATTCAGAGATGGTCTTCTGTACGTCACTGTTGTAATGCATGGTTATTTGAGCTACTGTCCCCTTCCTGTCGGATTGAACCGGTTTGGCCATTCTCCTCTGACCTCTCTCATTAATGAGGCATTTTTGCCCACAGAAATGCCCCTCACTGGATTTTTTATTTTTGCTTTTCACACCATTCTCTGTAAACTCTAGAGATTGTTGTGCATGAAAATCCCAGGAGATAGCAGTTTCTGGGATTCTCGAACCACCCCATCTCGTACCAACGTGGTTAAAGTCACTTAGATCACATTTCTTTCCCATTCTGATGTTTGGTTTTAACAGCAACTAAACCTCTTTAACCATACCTGTATGCTTTTATGCATGGAGTTCCTATCACATGATTGGTTGACTGGATATCTGCATTAATGAAAAGGTGAACAGGTATATTGTGGAGGCAGGGCAGAGCTGAGGCTTGTCCAGCAAAATTGATGGTAAGGAACGACTCGTGGTTTGATCAATCTAAGCGCCAGGCCGATTTGGAAAGGTCAGGTACAGACTGAAATGTGGGGTGGGGTCCAGGCCCAGAGCATAGTGAAGCAACAGAGTGGGGAATGAGCTGATGTTTGGACAATTTAAACGCTGGGCCAGATTGAAAAGGCAGGATGTCCGGACCAGAGGCAAGGCTTGGGCTGGTTCTGTTTGCTGTTCCATGCAGTCTACTTGGCTCTGCACTAGAAATGAAGCTGTGGCCCACTCTGGGTGCTCCAGGCTTCGCGTCTGTGGACTCACTTTTATTCTGAATGCTATTTGCTTACATTTATTGTTTGCACGATTTGATTTTTTTTTCTCTCTGCACAGTGGGTGTTTAATGGTCTTTTTTAATGGGCTCCTTTGGGTTTTTTTGTGGGCTGCCTATAAGGAGGCAAATCTCAGGGTTGTATAATGTATACATGCTTTGATAATAAATACGCTTTGAAATATCTGAAAAAGTGGCCTGTGGGTGCATATGGTGAGTGGGGGAAAAAAGAGGCTTGGAGGATTTTGATTAGCCGTGGAATTTCTGAAAATAGGCAGGTTTTAGAACCCTTTTAAAATTGCTTATGCATGGATCTGAGTAACTGATAGATTAAGTTGCCAGCTTTTATAGAGGTTTGGAATTAAAAGTGAAAAATGAAATAACAACAATGAGCAAACCAGAGAAAACCTGAAGATCCTCGAAACTCAAGCAACACACATGCACAAAATGCTGAAGGAACTCAGCAGGCCAGGCAGCACCTATGGAAAAGAGGAAAGAGTCGACGTTTTGGGCCGAGACCCTTTGGCAGGACTGGAGAGGTCAGTGTAAGGAGGTGGGGGAGGGGAGGAGGAAATACAAGGTAGTAGGTGCTGAGGTAAAGAGCTGGAAAGTCGATTGGTGAAAGAGATAAAGGGCCGGAGAAGGGGGAATCTGTTCGGAGAGGACAGAAAGCCATTAAAAGAAGGAAGGGGGAGGAGAACCAGGGGAAGGTGATGGGCAGGTAAGGTGATAAGGTGAGAGAGAGAAATGGGAATGGGAAATGGTGAAGTGGGGGGGTATTATTGGAAGTTCTAGGAATCAACGTTCATCCCATCAGGTTGGAGGTTACCCAGATGGAATATAACCCAACCTGAGTGTGGTCTCATCACAGCAGTAGAGGAAGACATGGACGGACATGACAGAATGGCAATGGAAGTGGAATTAAAATGGGTGGCCAGTGGGAGATATTGATTTTTCTGGTGGACAGAGCGTAGGGGCTCAGTGATGTGGTCTCCCAGTCTACATTAGGTCTCACCAGTATACAGGAGGCTACATCAGGAGCACTGGATTTAGTAGATGACCACAACAGACTCACAGGTGAAGAGTCGCCTCACCTGGAAGGAGTGGTAGTGAGGAGGAGGTGTAGGAGTATGTGTAGCACTTCCAAGGATAAGGACCAGGAGGTAGATCAGTGGGGAGGGACGAATGGACAAGGGGTTTGCATGGGAAGTGATCCCTGCAGAAAGCAGAAAGTGGGGGGGGGGTGCAGGGAACAATGAGCAGCAGGTCTAATTTTCATAATATCTGTTTTATTCCCTCACCCCCAGGGGATTTGTTGGCAGTTCTGTGTCAAACTACCAGCACTCCTCAACGCAAGTTCCAGTATATTTTTTGACTCCTGTTTGAACACAGAGTTCCCAAGTGTATCAGGCAAACCCCAGTGATGATATCCAACCTCTGCTCCACTGCTGAATTCCCATGCAATTCAGTGGCACAGCAGGAGCTTGCTGAGGCTCATCAACAGGTGTGCTGGGCATCTGCTGTAAAACCTTGCATGCATCAATGGTAGTGGCATCTATTTAATCTGAGGTCCCATCTATTTAATAGGGATTATGGAACTGCAGAGGAGCATCAAGAAATGTGGAGGAGGCTTGACCCAAAAGCAGAGCAGTGGAAGCGATTTTGTAGTAAGTTAATAAACTGCAAAATAACAAGCCATGAGGGAGGCACAAAAAAGAGAGAACAGATACTTCACATAATGAGGGAACAAGGTATCCAAAGATTGAGGTTGGCTGGTTCAGTGGGTGAACAAAGGGCTGTTAATGAGAGCTGGGTTTAAATAGGCTGCAGGTGATGATTTGGAAATGAGTGGCAGGTGATTCCTGTTAGCTGGGTGGAGACTGTGAGGTGGCTGCATGTGCAAGCCTGACAGAACACCCCCCACCCTATCCTATGGC
Organism: Mobula birostris; assembly: GCF_030028105.1. Taxonomy (NCBI): domain Eukaryota; kingdom Metazoa; phylum Chordata; class Chondrichthyes; order Myliobatiformes; family Myliobatidae; genus Mobula; species Mobula birostris. The sequence continues at coordinate 145,035,242 of NC_092372.1, read as the reverse complement.
TGGCACCCAAAGGCCCAGGACCACCTGGATGGGTCTGGATGAGTGATGGAATTGAGATAAAACTGGACAGCATTCAAGACCACTCACCTGAGCCATATCCTTCCCAGCTGACCCAGTACCGAACATCCTGCCCACAACAAAACAAATCAAACAACTGGCAATGATGTACACTGGACCACCTTCCACCACCCTGGGTTCCAGAGGTGCAGGCTCAGGTGGGTTGAGTCGTCCATGGACAACAGGCTTGAAACAGTACATGTAGAAGGTAGGTGTGATCCTGAGGGACAGTGGCAACTGGAGATAGTGAGTGACTGGACTGATGTGATGAGTAATCTTGAAGGGTTTAATAAACTAAGGCGCGAGCTTGTGGGAGTTGCTGTGCAGGGGTAGATCTTGGGTGGGTGGCAAGACCAGGCTGCCCATGTGGAGTAGTCAAGCTGGGTACTAATGACAGTTCGCCTTCTGAAAGGCACAGTTGGTAACTGGGATGGCCCACCGTGTCTTCTTCCCAGCATTCCAGGGGTTTGGCAAACCGTGGCCCTGGTGGATGGGACCTCCACCACTGGCTCCTGCACAGGGAACAATGGGGTAACCGTGAAGCACTTAAAAGGATGACATACCTGCGGCAAAGGAGCTGTGTAGATTGTGGGTCTGATTGGTCCGGAGCAGATGCTCCTTCCATGTGGAAGGGTTAGAGGTGCTGAAGCATCACAGGAACTTCTCCACTTGCTGATTGGCTCTTTCCGATCGATTGTTAGTCTGCAGCTGACAGCTAAAGGACAAACTCACTGAGGCGTGGAGGAGTGAGCAGAAAGCTCACCGGAAGAGAGGTACGAATTGAGGGCCCTGGTCCTGAGGGAAAACATAGAGCCAAACTACATGTCGGAGAGCTAGGTCCACCATCTTAGCGTTTCCCATCAACCAGTGTTTCCACTCCTCCAAGGCCTATTTCATGGTGAGTAGCTTCCTGTCTCCTCCATAATGGCACCGTGTTGAGTTGAATTTACATAAGAAGGCACAAGGGCGTGTCTTCTCATCCAGTTCATGTAATTATTTATTTATTGAGATTCAGAGCAGACTAGACCCCTCTGGCCCTTCAAGCCACGCCACCAAGCAATCCTCTGATTTAACCTGAGCTCAATCACGGAACAACTTACAATAGCTGCTTAACCTACCAACCTTTGGACAGTGGGAGGACACCAGGGCACCCTGACGAAACAGTGGCAGTCACAGGGAGAGTGTACAAACTCCTGCAGGCAGGTGGGAATTGAGCCTGGGTTGCTGGTACTGTAAAGATTTGTGCTAACCACTACTCTACCATATCACCCCAGTTCTCGTAAGGCGAGGATGGCCCCGGCACCCATGTCAGATGCATCCACCTCTATCACAGAAGTTGTGGAAAGGTTCAGATGGCAAAGAATAGGAGTGGTGGTGAATTGAGCTCCTTAAAAGCATGGTATGTGACATCTATGAGGTAGGTGAGTGGAGCAGCGATTTGGCTATGGTTTCGAATGAAATGGTGGTAGAAGTTAGAGAAGCCGAAGAAATGCTTTAGCTGTTTGAGGGAGTGCTGTTGGGGCCATTCAACGGTGGTGCACACTTTTTCTGGGTCCGTAGTTATGCCTTGGGGTGAAAGGGCATAACTCAGGAAGGAAATGACTATGGTGTGGAACCAGCATTTTTCTAACTTGCAGTACAGTTGGTTGTGGAGAAGGTGCTGAAGGACTGAATGGATGTGACAGACGTGGTCTTGGGGGCCCTTGGAGAAGATGAGGATGTCATTGAGGTAGATGAACTTGTGTAGCATGTGTCAGACGATCTCACTGATTAAGGCTTGGAAAATGGCTGGACTGTTGGAAAGTCCAAAAGGGATTACCAAGTATTTGTAGTGGCCAGTGAGTGTTATAAACATCTTCCCTGACAGATGTGGGTCAGGTTGTACGCATTCCATAGATCAATTTTGGTGAAGAACTGGGTACCACAGAGTATTTCAAATGTATTATCCATCAAAGGGAGAGGGTAGCAGTTCATAATAGTGATTTAGTTGAGTCCATGGTAGTCTATGCAGGAATGAAGACCCCCATCTTTCTTTTCGACAAAGAAGAATCCTGCATTGGCTGGTGACTGTGACGGTCAAATGAAGCGCTGCTGTAGTGCTTCAGTCATTCATGGCTTGGGTTTCAGGAGTGGAATGAGGAATCAGCTGGGCTCACAATGCTGTCATATCCTCATGTGCACACTCTGACCAGTTCCAGGCCCCAAGGGCCATCTGTCAATGGCTGCGGTATAGAAGGGGCGAGAGATAAGCTCGGTAGGGATTCCAAGCTGCACACACAGAGTGGCAGGTGAGCCCTGTTAGCTGGGTGGAGTCTGGATGTGCCTGCCAGTGCAGGCCTGACAACAAGGCGGCAAAAATAAGGCAAATTAATTACCTACATCATTTGTCAATGCTGTTAATTATTTTGAAATGTTATGTTTTTGAGTTGATTTATTTTTGTCTTATGAAACTTAATAACTTTTCAACATTTTGAATGCAAAAACAATACAGGAATATGGAAAGCTTCAACAATAAATGGAAATGTAATAAAGGCAATGTTACGATAGTCATGGGGGATGTCAATATGCAGTTAGGGTGAGAAAATCAGGTTGGTGCTGGATCCCAAAAGATGAGATTTGTAGAATGCTTACAAGATGGCTTTGTCTAGCAGCTTGTGGTTGAGCTCACTAGGGCAAAGGAAATTCTGGATTGGGTGTTGTGTAATGAACCAGATTTGATTAGCAAACTTAAGGTAAAGGGACTTTTGGGAGGCAGTGATCATAATATGATTGAATTCACCCTGTCATTTCAAAAAGAGAAGATAAAGTTATATGTATCAGCATTCCAGAGGAGTAAAGGGAATTACAAAGGCATGAGCGTGGAGCTGCCCAAAGTTGAGTGCAAGGGATGGCAGCAGAACAGCAATGGCTGGAGTTTCTGGGGGCAATTTGGGAGGTGCAGGATATATACATTCCAAAGATGAAGAAGAATTCTAAAGAGAGGATGAGGCAACCATGGCTGACAGGGGAAGTCAAAGACAGCATGAAAGCAAAATAGAGGACATATAATATAGCAAGAATTAGTAGGGTTGGGAGGATTTTAAAAACCAACAGAAGGCAATTAAAAGTAACCATAAGGAGAGAAAAGATGAAATATGAAAGTAAGCTAGCCAAAAATATCAAGGAGGACACCAGAAGACTTTTTCAGATATAAAGAGTAAAAGAGAGGTGAGAGTAGGTATTGGACAATGACGAGCAGAGCAGTTGCCATATCAAAATGCTTTCTATGCTACATAGATAAAAATTGGTACGAGTCGATGGGGCCATGGTAAATTTCTTTAGCCTCCTGAGGAATTAGAGATATTGGTGAGCTTTTTTGACCAAAGCATCTACATAGTTCGACCGCGACAGGCTACTGGTGATGGTTACTCCTAGGCTCTCAACCCTCTCAATCTCACAAACACAAGAAAATCTGCTGATGCTGGAAATTCAAAACAACACACACAAGATGCTGGAGAAATTCAGTAGGCCAGGCAGCATCTATGGAAAATGTGCTCTCAACCCTCTCAAACTCAACCCATTGATCCAGACAGGAGCATATGCCTCCTTTCTTGAAGTCAATAACCAGCTCTTTTGACTTCGATGCAAGTTTTGATACAAGTTAACAGTATTGTTGCACAGCAGTCAGTGTTTCTTCCTCACTTCTCCAGGGATATAAGTTTGATCTGGATCTATCTGTGTGGAGTTTGCCTGTTCTTTGCGTGAATGTGTAGTTTCCTCCCACATTCCCAAAGACATGCTGGCAGCATCAATTGCAAATCAATTGATTGACAGTGCCAGTGCATTGGGATATCAGAGGTCTGAGCACCGTGTGTCACAGCTGCCGGAGTGTCCTACAAACACCCTTTCAGGGCAACGCTTCCTGTGTGACACGGGTGCTCAAGTGAGTGTGCTGCCAGCATTGCCTGTTGATGAGAAGGCAAACAGCGATGAATCCTCGCTCGAGGCTGCCAGTGACTGTAGGGTCCAGACTTATGGGACGTGACAGGTGACGCCAGGGCCGGACTTTAGGCAGGGCTAGGCTGGGTTGCAGCCCAGGGGCCAGAGCTGCAGGGGGGCCCAAAATAGGTAGCTGTCATCATGACAGATAAAAAAAAAATATGAGTGGAGCACAGAAAAGAAAAAAGAAACAAGAAAAAGAGGACTGCAAGAAAGAAGCATTAAAAAGGACATTGAAATTGACAGAATTTTTTAAAGTCTGTTCTTGATGATGCAGCAGTTCCATCACTCTTGTCACAGTCTGAGACCGGTGGACAAATGGAGACTTGTTCAACAGCTAGTGCTAGCACTAGTGTTAGCACAGGACCACTGTCCTCGGCACAGTCAGCAGCTGACGTTGAAGAGGAGAGAGCATGACTTTGTGATTCCCAACCACAGAGGCCTCCGAACAACCAAGTTGGGCCACCATTAATGCTAACGTTACCACTACTGAGGATCCTTACAACACTGATCCTGCTCGCTGGGGAAAGGAAGCGTTAGATGATTCAGTCCGAGCGTACTGGGCTAGGAAAGGGCCGGAGTCCTGCCAGAATAAGGATGTGGATATCAAAGCTTCGGAACGAGTATACAAACAGTAGAGATGTTTTTTCCCTCCAAATTTCACTTCAAACGCAAGCTGGTAAATGGTGAGTACATATCAAGGCAATGGCTCTTCTATTCCCCTTCCACTGGCTGTGTGTTTTGTTTTGCATGCCGCATCTTCAGTGATGGTAACTGTCAGTCCATCTTCGAAACTGGCTTTAGCAACTGGAAACATGCCGCTGAGCGCATAGGAGAGCATGAAAATAGTGAACGCCACGGGAAAACGATACTGACCTACATTACACTAGCACCTGACAGCAGAAAAATAGATACAGAACTGCAAAAACAGTTTGAGTCAGAGTGTGTCTACTGGACCAACGTATTGAGAAGAGTGGTGGCTGTTGTGAAGTTTTTAGTTGAGAGGGGACTGGCTAGCGGAGGCTCCAGTGACGTATTTGGCAGGCCTGATAACGGCAACTACATGGGCTCAGATCCACAATGGGACAGGACAGGCTGAATCATCTTACTCTGATGTCACTTGAAAGTGATCTTGTTCAGAAACTGGATTTTAGTGATCTGATCAAGGACTTTGTTGCGAAGAAATCCAGAAGAACTAGGCTTTAATTTTGAAAAACAAGCACCTGACTTTGTAAATATCTAGGCTTGTGTGTCAGTGCTGTTCCTGTTTTTGTGGCAATAGGCTAATAGTTGACTGTTTACAAGCTTAGTAAGTAATAAGTGGTCTTTACTCTGCAAGTCACACAGTACAGCAATAGGTTAGTATGTGCTAGATCTCATTTTTCAAAAAGATTATTGGAGTATTGTCAAGTTTCCTAGTTTGCCATAGTGCCACCTCTCTTGGGCCTTTTTGTCTCTCATTTCCATTTTACTTTCTCAGAACACATGGTAGAGAAAAAATATCCGGATAAAAATGCTTTGGCATTGTTTGAGGTAAGGCCTATGGTATGTGCAGCAATAGCTAAATAAAGATGTAAGATTCGGTACATCGTACTTCGTCTCCCTCATAACTTACTAAGCCAAGTAAGCCTAGGTCAATTTTTGAGTACTTTAGATGCTGTCCTTCAAACTAAGAATCTGCGTTACTTTCCATCCTCCCTCTCAAGGCCTGTAAGTTTATAGCCTACGTATTGTACTAAACCAGTGTCTTGGTCCACAGCTTTGATACTTACACCAGTACGACCTTTGCTCTTGTTCTTGCCTTTTTTTTTGCTTGGTACAGCAGCACTTTACGTTGTCGGCAGGGGCCCATCAGGGCCTCCAGCCCAGGGGCCCTGGCCCCACTAAATCTGGCCCTGGGTGACACTCTGCATCAGTGGGCCCTAGTCAATAATAAGAACTGCCAGCTTGTGGATGTCAGGGTCTTTGGGTCATTACCCAGCTCCCCACAATGACTCCGTCAAAGGCATGCACCACCACATGTAAGTTTGCTTGACTGCTGGCTCATCAAGATTTGGAGGTTTCTGCTACCATGCCCATGCCATCATGACATGACCATGAGCAGGTCAACACACCTCGGGTGGAGCCAGAGGCCTCTGCTGTGCCTCCATCCTTTGAACATAGGACTTGAGTATTGGACAGGCTCTCAATGCCGGTTTTAGTTAATTCTGGGGGGCGGGGGTGGGTGCTGTGTAGGGTAATGTAATTGGTGGAAATGTGCATAATTCACAACCACCAACATAGTTGGGTTTCACTTTAAGAGTCAGGTTTGATGTGAAGACGTAATTACGTAAAGTACTTTTACCGCGCTTTGTGTTCAATGTTTGGAGTACAATAAATGAGTTGCTATGGATTTTCTGAAACATAAAACCCATCTGCTGTTTTTATTTGGGAATGGCATGTAAAAGGGAATTAGTAACAGAGAATGGGACTGATGGATTGCTCTCAGAGCCAGTTTAGATTCATTGGGCCGACTGGTCTCCTTCGGTGTTATAATAACCTCTGGAAGGAATGAAATAAGATTTAAAAAAACGAACACAATTGGGGGAAAAAAAACCAAAAATTCAACCAGCTTCAAGTATTTCGTTGTTGACAGTCTGCAGCCACACCGAGGCGCTGTCAGACCACTAATGGGGATGTTGAGCAGCTCGGCGGGAGACGACGGAGTGAAGTAATTAATCTGTCCTTTTTACACAGGCGCGGCAATACATTGCTCAGTCATTCTTTAAACGTGGGTTCTGGTATCTGAGAAACGCTCATTTCCTATAAAATCACACGCACTCTGAATGGATCAGACACACAAAAGGACGGCAGAGCTTTGCCGGCTGCAGCTAGAGCAGATGGGGATTAGGGCACATTTGGCAGTCCTACCGTAAAACAGGAGGGATAGCTGAATCAGCAAAAACAAATGTGGGGGTTTAAGTCACATCTAGGTTAGCATTACCCAAATAAAAACAGGTATAATGAGCATCCATATATGGAAAGCGAAAGGAAGCCACCACTTGGTACTGCGAGCAACTTCTCTATTAATTTAGATGATCGACGTGTCGATAGGGGGCGGGAAAATTGAGGTTTCCAAGGTCGGAGCGCACACAGGTAAACCAAGTGCATTCACCTCTGACAGTTTGTCTCATGTGCAATACGGTGACTCCGCGCACTGATTAGCAACCCATGTTCATTACACTGGCGGTGGGAAGAAACTTGCATATGACTGTAATCTGGCTATAATTCATGATAAGTAACTGCACTCAGATTTATTTTCGCTGACATATGCTTTGCAGAAAGGCCAAAAAGACCGTGCGCCTGACAACAACGCGTTCTACAGTATTCTCTGTCACTGTAAATCTCAAGGGGTTAGCAAGCGCACCCAGTGTTTGTATTATACATTTGACGTCACACAATTCTTTGCACTTCCCACACTACCAGCAATATTAATGATGACAGAAGGTGTCAGGTTTTCGCCGTTCGGTGTTCCCAGGAAGCGTCTGGTGCCAAATTGAAATCGGCACATTTCCGTCGCCGCTTCCAAACCAACTCATGGCGTCCCGTTCGGATTTTCCTGCACGTTTGTGCCTGTTCATGTTATTTAAAGAGGAGTAGATCTCGAGAAGTGATGTTTCTCTCTTCTGATTCGGGGTCCCCATCAAGGTTTCTGGAGCCCACGCTCTAAGGGGACGGCGATTACAGTTGGAGACGCAAGAGACTGCAGATGTCGGAACCCCGAGCAAAATTTGATTGATTACATTTGAATCGTGTGCTGTCACATTAACACACCCAAAAATCACAGAAAATCTTTATGAAAAAAGGCCTTTTTGGCCCATCTGTCAATGCCTGGCACAGTCCCGCCTGTCGGCATTCAAGCCTTGCAGGTTGGCTTTTAAAGTGCGCATCAAATTCAGTTTAAATGTGCTGAGTTTTTTTATCCCGACCACCCATTCTGGCAGAGTTATTGACCTTTACAACGTTCTGAGTGCTCTTTTTAAATCCCTCTTCTAATTCTTTCATTAATCACTTCACATTTGTGCCTGTCTGTTTTTGACCCTCTGTTAAAGGAAACAGTCAAAAACACACTTTATTCACTACGCCTTCTACGTCCTGCTCTGGTCTCTCGCCCTTCCTTCCCTTAACCTTCTCTGACAACAAGCCCGTACTATTCCAATTGCTGCGAGAATTCTACATTCCTGGTAACATCCTAACAAATCTCCTCTGCACCTTCGTCAGTGCAATCGTGTCTTTGAGGTCATATGAATTTCGGAACTGTACGAAATACTCAAGCTGTGGTCTTGATGGTGTAGACAAACCTGTCAATAATCATCATGCAGTTATATTCTGACAAAGGAACTCAGTCCTTATGCCCTATCCTATCTACATCTTCGATTACCTTTCAAGGTCTGTGGACACACACGGCCTCTGTTCCCGCACCCAGCTTTCTCAATATACTCAGAAAAACATTATCTCACTTCGTACGATGATCAGGCAACCTCTATGCTCCCGAAATAGAAAGCATTCCTCCCCTCTATTCCGCACAGAGCCAGGTTAATAGATTTAAATACTGTAGCTTCGGAAATGGATCCCTACTCGTACCTCCCTGCTTATGGCCAGTGCTGTCAGATCCCCTCCCTGATAGAGACTGGGATGGTATCAGTATCATAGTTTTAACACGTTATGTGTCTTCCTAGGCAGAACCTTAAGTGACCTGCTTACTTCGGTTTCCATACTTCCAACCACAAATTCTCACATTCTGATATTTAGCTGTCTATAGCGAAACTTGAAGATGAAGATTTTCTCCTCTTGAGGGAGTCGTTTCTCTGTACTGTACTTGGAATTAAAGAAAGCGGATCTGCATGGGGAACTTCCACGGCCCGTCACCCACCCGTAAACTCATATGCAAATGTACCAGTGAAGAGTGAATTCGTGCATAATGATCATCATATATTACATGATCTCCATTTACTCCAAGTGCATTTTTAAAAGATTAAGAACAAGAAGCGAATGCAGATCTCATCAGCTAATGGGATGCAGCGGGAGGCACGGATTACGTTATTGTTGATTTCACTCATTCCCGCCTTTCTGTTCTGAGCTCCGACTTTTGCAGCTACCGTATAATATTCTGTTCTGCAGCGCCCAGCCACTCAGTCAGAGTTCCGCTGTGAAATCGGGACCCTAGTGCCCCAGCGTACACGGGAATGAGCCCTACTCCCTCATATCTGCGTGCGAGTTTAGGTGCGATGTGGATTAGGGTTAAGAGGCACTGTCCAATATATTGTTAAGCTTTCCAGTTCTTGTATTTTTGCAGCACGAACGAGGGAGCGATGAAGCTCACACCGCATGAGCAGGTTGGAGAGTTTCCTAAACCATAATTATGTAAGCAGATTGAATGCCCATTCGAGAAAAAAACCCTCTCCGCATATTTTGTTGACATGAAATCAGAGTCACGTAAAAATGGACTCCAATGTACTGAAAGAGATGGATTATACCTTAATATCATTACCTCAGTTCAAATGAATCAAAAAGGTATTATTATCCGTCTGACAACACTCCAGTAATTATATATTATTAATAATGGTGACAGCAATTCAGAAAGGATGTTGATTGTGTAAACAATGAGAAAGGTATTTTAGAGTTAGAAGAGTGCAACTAATGAATAGGCTCAGATCCGAGTGTGGCGGTGATGTTCAGTCCATGACACCCAAACAAAACAATAATCTGTGCAGAACAATGCAAAATGTACTCGAGGTGCTTCAAAATAATGTCACGGACTGGTTCAACTATCTGTGGGAAATGCATAAACATTAGCATGATAACAATTCAATTTGAAGTCCTAATGAGAGGAAATAATCTAATCCATCTGCAGAAAATAATAACAATGTGATTAACATCTTAAAAAAAGTCAACATTATAATTCATCTGATGAAATCCTAGCAATCTAATAATTATAATCAGTGGCTACAAGAACTGGTAAGTAAATTATAGAAACGTTCGTCGGGAAGTACTAAACGTTGTTGTTGCTAATCAGATGCGATAATGCAAAAAGCATGCACGAAGCAAATAAGCTAAATTCTGGTGCGTAGATCATCTACTTTCTTCTGCCAGTCTGCACTCTAGAAGCACCTGTACCAATGAAGAAAAGATTTAGAAAAATCTCTTCTAATAAACGAGCCACGCGTGTGAACGCTGTGGTTGCCGTGGTGGGTTTGCGGTTTCTCGCTCTCTTTTTCTGCCACCCCCCTCCCCCTTTGCAGGGCCGTTGCTCTCCCCTCCCCTCCCTTGCTGCTGGGCTAGGGGTCGGGGTGTTCGAGGGGCGGAGGGTGGCAGCTGCCGGCCTCTGATTGGCAGCCGACTGCCCGATGTCATGGGCAGTGACGTGCTCGAGTGCAGCCAGCGCGGGCTCGATTGGCGTTTGCAAGCGAGTTGAGGCGGTGGCAAAGAGGGGCTGATCACCAATGATCAGATTTAATCGTCCCTGAATTGAAACTTGGCAGGCACTGAATTATGAGATTGCTTCACTGTTTTGCTGGATTAATTCGCATTTAATCGTATTTTTTTATCTGAAGTAACCTTGTCTAGTGGTCATGGGGTCTATAATTTCATTTTTGTTTAGATGTACAGGCTCGTGAAAGATCCCTCTTTACTCTGGCGGATACAAGGTGGATCTATGTTAAGAAGCAAAGGGAAAGCAGAGGAAGTTTAAGAGGGGAGAATGCAGGCTGTTTATTGGTACACTGTCCTTCTCCTTCAGAGCACTCTTTACCTGGTAAGTTTCTGAATGCTTGATACCTTCAACATTATAAGAAATGTGGGAATGATAGACTATGTTGCTCCTTACATTTATACACTTGAAAATGAAATACGGAATGTCGTCTGATGCTAGTCACTTAGAGATTTGATGTCGTAGGAGAAATAACAGCGTTTAGCTCGGTGGTTCCTTAACAGAGTGGCAAACTTCGTATTTATACCAAACATGCAGTTTTCTGCTGAGAGCAGAATAAAAGGACGTGTAAATGACAGTCGTTTCGAAGTCCTTATTTCATTCAGTTCCTAGGTCTGAAAACAAATGCTCTCAAATTTGCTGATCTTTGACAGCAACGTGAGAAGGATGATACCTACAGCGGGGATACTGACCGGAGTATAACTAAAGGGGGTGGGTGGAATTTAAGGAACTCCTCGCAGAGTTGGTCGCACTTTAGGTCGGTTTAACACAACGAGTAGTTTCAATGTGCGGGCTCAATTTTCACTCTGAATCATCACAACCTATACAGATTTTGTAATTTGAAATGTATCACTAAAGCACAAGACAATAACTTTTGCTACTATATACTTACTGCAAAATAACCATCCGATTTATCGTACCTTAACCTCATTAATAATTTTATAAATAATTTCATTTTATTTGCGTTTTATGTGGCACAAAGTCTTTGCAATCAGTGCTTTTTTTTCCTAATAACTGCAATAACGGCAAACAAACCGTGTGGAAGAACGAGTGGAGTTCTGGCTACTTACACTGGTGGTCTCTGTGGAGTTGTTTCTTGAAATGGAGAGGGGCCGTGGTTGCAGTTACAAAATTACGCCGACAGAGAGTGCGGTAGATAGCAGAATGTTATTCATAGACATACTCCATTGGACGCGGAAGGGTTCGGAAAGCGTACATGTTGTTGCTAGGAACCCAGCGCCTTTTTAGTACAATGGATATAAACGCGTTATTTCAGTTTAACATCTGTGGAATTCTGAGTTTGAAATTCGACCTTAAACCTGTAACTGATTTGCCCTCAAATGATCGGGTTGTTTAAATTGCGCAAGTAAAAGGTTTCGCTGGTAAGATTCCGCGATCCATTTAATTAACCTGGTCCTCAACTTGTCTGAAAGACTGGATAAATATTGTAACGATTCGGATAAGCAGCACCAAAGTAAAACCAAGGAAAAAGGGGCAAAAGTATAGTTACGGAAAGGAAAGCAAACGACTGAGAATATGAGAAAATAAGTTCGAAAATTCCATTGTAAAACAAAGGGAAACAACTGCAACCTCATGTATAATAGTGCGCCCACTCTACTCCGTTTAAAAATGGCACTCGTGCCGGATTTATCTAATGTTTAACTTCTGAGCTGTACCAACTTGGCTTTTCTAACATTATTGCTGCTAGAGAAATTAAACAGTTTAACCGACCAGTGACACCAAAATCACAATTACTCATAATTCTAAATATCTTTTATAAAATGTTCCCCAAGAAAAACTCGATTGGATAACTTTAAAGTCCAACCACATCAAAGGTCGCAGTCCTTATTCTGGAATTGCCGCATTGGTGCACGGTTTGTTTTCACGTCCTCTTTTCAGGTTAGCCGCATTCATTTTCCTCCAATTGTGAGCTGGAAGCTTTTCAAAATAATTCCTTTCGCAAATTATGCTGATATAATTAACGCTTAGTTACAGACTTCATTAGGTGTAATGCTTTCTGGCTGTAAACTCGTTAATAAAATATCGCTGTGATGATTGTAAGTTCTAGTATCAATTGATTGGTGACAATAAGTATAAAGTATATGTATCATACAGAAAGATTTGTCTAATTCTCACACCCTACTTGTGAAATCAAGTTTCCAATGATTCGTTGCATCAGAATTGTATACATTTAACAGAATTGATATTGCAAGTCAAAAAATCATCTGTTCAATTATGGCAGAAATGTATCAAAGACGGTAATAAAATAATTAAAAGAGATTAAATTGCTTAGGGAATTCGTGCAGGTCTCGACCTATTGAACAAACGGGATTTGAATGAACTATGATTCTAGATTCTGTCTTAAACGCATCGGCAACAAGAAGCTGGCTTGTGATGGTCGGATTTCTCGTGGATGCTGCAAAGGCACATCAGTTATTGGTTTGACTTTGAGGATTAGATAAAGGGTTAATTAACACACGCTAGCGCAATATAGGTGAGGCTCCTTTATTCACCCTATCGAAAAAATATTATGTTTTAACACGGGGACGTTCATTGTTATCAAACATAATTTTATATCACTCAGGATATTATAAACTACAATATCTAATACTGACGCTATTCGACAAGGTCAAAATATTATCCTCGCATTCTTGATGAAAATATGTTACCAAGAAGTAGACATTTTTAATAAAACTTTGCTGAATTCTGAAAGATTTAGACAGGGGTCATATTCTGCTGTGTTTAAGCTTAACGACAAAAACAGTGGAGATGTAACGAGTGTGTTATGTGAGAAACTAGCACTTTTATAATAGAATGGCATGGGAGTTGTCATACTCTGTCTAAAGAATAGATAGTTTTCTTTCACAGCTAACAGTCATGTTCTAGTCATCACCGTCTCACCTCCCACTGTCACCCCACCCCAACTGTTTGGGTTCGCAAGGAGGCATACACACACGGCCAGAAATATCTCTTACGAGGTATCCGCAGGTTTAAAGGACGCAGTCCTGGACACTAGCCAACTCTCGGATAGACCTCAAGCCTTGGGCAAGAAAAGCAAATGACGAAGCAATGGACAGCTGTTTTATTTAAAAACAGGATGAAGACAATCATCTGGGAGGCGCCTGAAGCATATGGCGCACGCCTCGCTGTCTGAATGGGCAGGAGCCCAAAGTCATTCCTTCCAGCAAAACTCAGATTGGGACAAAGATGTGCAAGGATTCCCGTCACATGAAAGCTCAGGGTGGACACGCTATATACTGGCCACAAAGATAGAGGATATGCGCTTGAAAGCAAATGTATCGATATATAGTATTGTGCTCTTCTCAACTTTATTTTTGCTGGCAATACCACAGCTTTGCTCCGATCCGGGTAGCAATTATTTTGGTGCCTAAAAGGATAATTGAATGGTTTTCCTTTGTACCGTCGACTCCACAATTAATGCAACATGTACCTGAAAAGGTCGTGTCTACTTTCGGTAATCATTAGAGAATATCATTTAATTACAGTTTGGGACATTAAATCAGAAAAAAATTCCAAATTATCAATGCTTCACTGAAGTTTATTGCCACATTGAGAACATCACTCTGCATTCTTCCGGGTGCATTTATGGCAAATTAAAGCAGTATTTAATTGTACATCTATTGTCCGCCAAACGGCATAACTCACATCTTCTGCAAACAATTGACAAATGTTTTCCTTTGGCAGTGTATCGGCTGTCGGCGGTAATGATCGTTTACCCTCACCGATATCGCCTCCGACATTTATAAACAAATTTACAAACTGGGAATTTTTGATTGCTATTGTTTAGTTGTAGATAGCGATGGAATGGTAATATACAAAGGCTATATGAATTATCCTTTTTTAAAAATCTTGAGATACAACGCTTTATTTTCTACGTACACACTTGAGCTCAATTTTAAAACCTTTTTTTTCTGCAAGTATGAACGCAGTTGGTTCATCTCGGATTTTAGAAGTGGTTCATTATTTTTACTTGTTGGCATGGTCACCATCCCCGAGATATCTCGTCATCATTAGATCAATGGTTGGCGCTGTTCTGTGTTCTCTACTGTTCCATACTACCGGAATTGTTGACTGCATCACCAGGTGCCAAATCCAACTCGAAGGCGGCTGCAGTACTATTACTAGTACTGTAAATATAACAGCACCACGGCTTTAATGTGATTATATTTGGTTGCCTATGGAGGCCTGGATGCACGTGTAAAAACCAGTGTGTCCAATATGTTAACTAAATGCATACGTGCTAATTTCCCTCCAACGCTCCTCATGCGATGTGTTGTCATTTTGTCTTAGCTCATTTTATGGAGATTTTGAAGTTGATAATAGTGGCGCGCATTTGGTTCTTTTGGAATCCTGGTGAACTCAGCCGTAAAAACGTGTTTTATATTGAAATGAAGTGGATAAATGGCTATCGATCGAACAGATTTCGCCAAGACAGGAAATACGTTGAAATGTTGGCCGTAAGTCTACGTAGTATTGGTACGCCAGTGACCCAAGTCCAGGTGATTAAGATAAAGCATGGGTGGCATTAAGAGGACACTTACTTACCTCTCTTTCCCGGGCAGCATTTGGATTTCCGGGTAGAAATCGACAGAACAAGACGAACATAAACTTGATGAAGATGCAGCCAAGAAATCGAAGTCTCTGGCGCTTATTGCGACCGATTAATTTCGGCACATTTTGGGCTAACAGCGCACTTTATGGCACAGGAAATAAAATTAATGGGAGCGGGAATATTGGAAGCTTGCTGTTTCTACACATTGCGACCGACCCTTTACAATCTTGACATCCCCAATTATTGCTGATCTGTCCATTGGCATGCAGGAAACAAAGCATTCCTGTGCACAATACGAGATTATCCTGGTGTCCTACGCCGCGACTCTTGTAATTCAAACAGAGACCTACACATCGCTCTGTAATCACAGGTTAAGAAATTTTATATTCAGGACTGACATGTTTATAGATTGCATTTTATCAACATAAAGTTTTAAACAACCCTTTATTGTTTTGCCATATATAAGGCGCTCTGCTGTCAGTCAATCAATTCAGCTCGAAAGTCGAATGAATTATCTTTAATGAAAACGTTCCCCGGATGAATATTATCAGCGATTTCTTCTGTTTGTTCTGCTTCCCACAAGTCTAAAGATTTGTGATGCAATTAGATAAAAGATAGGAAAACTGATTCAAAAGATATTCTTTTGATTTCTAAACGTTCTTCAAAGCTGATTGGTGATCTGCTTGTGCATAAAAATGACAGGGTGAAAGACTGATGCATACAGAGTAAGAATCCCGGTAATTAATAATGGGAAATGGAATGGCTATTATTTGGAGAGTTGTCAACCAGTCATCCATTAGCCGGTGATATAATAAAGGCACTGTTTGTGCGATTGTACTGTTCTTTTAAAAGTGGCATCCGACTCTTCTGTTCGGTTCTGAACCTCACTGTAGGCCAGTGGGATCATTACCGGTGGCGGTAATTGTTGCGAATGCCCGTTGTTAATTCAAAAATTTCTTATCCAATTCCACGAAAGTGCAACATTCCGTCAGTACTCTTAAGCCATAATAATCTAAACTGGGAACAAATGAGTATGATATTTGATAGATACTGCACCGGGTCTTTCCAAAACTGTGTCCTTAGCTATGTTACATTCCTACTTGTTCTAAAACACTCCCGTCAAATATGCTGGACTCTGAAGGTGTTTTTTTAAAGCAGAAGGAGAGCGAAGATTTCGGTGACTAGGCCAAAAAAAGTGTCAGCCATGTAAAAGCTTCGCCTCTTTAACGCCCATTTAAATGCAACACTGAAATGGATATTCAATGCACCATTCACATTACATGCTTATTTAATGGATATTAATTACAGTGTCTTGAAATGGAAAAGACAAAATGATGGATTGGCTTCTGGATTTACGATTGAGAGAAGTGCTCGTTTAGTAATTCCGCTGATTTATTAAATGTCCCAGCGATGCGATCATCTTTACATACAAAACAATATTTTTCACTGTCATTATATGATAGCCAATGTACTTAGGAGGCAGGGACCAGTATTCCAGTAGACTGGCGACCTTGTGTTTTTCTTAACCGTATGGCAAAACACGAACTTTATTTAAAAAATGCGTGTGGTCTTCCATTTAAATTAAGAAATAAGAGTTTTGAGACACAATGAAGTGCCTTTCTTTGAGAACCTCTGTTTCAACGTAAGTGCTTTGTCACCCTTTTAAATCGACCACTTGCTGTAATTATAAACGGACGCCAGTTTACAGAATTGTATGTATTGAGAATTGAACAGAATTTGATCATGTTGGTTTAACGTTGACTCTGGTTGGTAAAGTACAGGCTTTTGAAGTTTTCTTCGCGTGCTATTAAAATTTCCACAGTTGTCATTTGCCGAATAGTGGATTTCAAATTTTCTTCTTCCTAAAAGAATTCTTTCTTCTTTTGATTAGAGAAATGAACAGAGATAATAGTTAAATTCTGGGAGTCTTGAAAGCTACGTATGACCAGAAGAATGCTGTCCACGTGCATCAGGTTCAGCACATTTAACTAAGGAAAGTGTACTCCCGGGAATAAACGACTAAGTGTACCATTCGCCTTCCTACCCCACTCACGAATAACATAACTGAACTGATTTTGATACATTTAAAATCTTAAAAATATTTTAATTTCAAGAACCGGGATTCAGAGGCAGCGCAAATCTTGAGACTCGGGTCGATGACTTTCTTAATGAAAGTTTGTCGTCCGGAAACGTTAACTGTTTCCCTCTCCACGGATGCTACCTGATTCGATGGGCTTTCCAGTTTGAATATTTGAGAACGAGATACGAAGCGCTTGTTTGCTAAACGCAAGGCAACCGAGTGCTGCAGAGAATGGCAAAGCTGATGTGACAAGACAAACGCATATCGACGTTAGTTAATATACTCTTGGCGGGGTATTGTGGTTTATGAAGAGTGCACCTTCAGCCGCGACCCCAAACGCCATAACAAAGGGAATAACACACAGTTCAGGACCCAGACTCGCAAGACGAGCAGACAATAACAAAGGAGGAATCTCATTCCAAAAGTAAAACTATTGAAAGTACGCGCGTTAAGGCAAATGCCAACCTGTGCGAAGTTCCCTTGAAATTAAAACAAAATTCAAAGGACAATCCAGATTGCATTGAGTAACATAAATGACCCTTTCTTTTAAAATTTGTGTAAGCTTGTATTTAACTATTTGCTGTAAAAAAACAATTATTCATCGAATTGCCAAAACTGAATACGACGGATGCTGGAAATCTGAAATATAAATATAAAACTCCAGAACTATTCAACAGCTCCGTGCCGAGAGAAACAGAATTTAATTCAGTGATCTTTCATGGCAAAATTTTTATGAAATATTAGAGCTGTTTCTTCTTCACAGGTTCAGACTGAGTTGCTGAGTATTTCATTTAATTAACAATGGCGTGTATTGTGATTGGATTGTGCATTTGCTCCATTTATGCACTTGAAGTCTCAAAGGACCGCAAGCATCACTTTACGCGGATCTAATCGGTGACCAGATAAGTTCCCTCTAAAGTAAATTCCTGTGATCTTTAACTACAGAGGACTGGTCCCATTTTTATTTTGCAAATTCTATCGTGTTCACTGCAATGCTAATCTTTCTGACTTTCTCCCAATGCACTTAATTGTGGTGGAACACGGGACTTGCGCCATACCGGGACAAACTATTGTATATACATACATTGGTAGGTTTACACTGAATGAGAAAGGAGTAACAGAAGTGGAAACGGAGAAGGGAGATGTTAGTCGTTCACAATCCCCAAACTATTATTTCCTAAGTTGGCAAAAACACATTATTAATAGATATAGCAAGCAATATCTTAGAGCGATCATTGTAACAAATATAATAATCATTGCTACTGTAAAATGAACATATTCAGTCTTATTCCTTAATAGTAAGTTGCATCGCAGTTATTGCCTTTTACACTTGTACTCAATAGTGTACGACAACTTGCAATTACGTAACTAAAATGATGTTATCATTGCATAACAAAAAAGCGCGCACAGCGATTGCCTCTCGAAGCGACTCCACTAATTGTAAACCACTTTGAGAAATTCTAACGACGTGACCATGAAAGTACTTAGAAACACGTTTTAAGTTAGTGGAAAGCATCATGACAAATAAACAAAACTTCATTATTTATGTGTCTTCTTGAGGGCCATAAATTTAAATGCCAAGCATATTAGACGCAGTTCTTCCAATATGCGTGAAAGACAACCTCATGACATACTAATGATTTGTTCACTTTAACTACTGTCTGCAAACAATTCCGCGCAATTTTCGAGCTATAAACAGAGTTGATTAAACCCTCCCACACAAAACGTTGCCTTTGGAGAGGAAAAGGCGAAGGAAAGTAATACTGATTAACCAGGTGGTAAAGACAAACAATACTCTGAGGCAAGGTGCGTAACAGTCCAATGAAGATACAAGGCACTCATCACAACCTTGCTATTCCTACTTGCTCACGGATTCTGGAGATCGAATTGGTTAATACCAGCGCCAGATGACTCTAGAAGAACGCGAGGTGAGTTAATGAGCAATGCGGGTCGAAGATGACAGAGAAAAATTGCAGGGATGTCGCAGAGAGCTGGCCCACGAAGTGCTACTGATTCAGCGAACGTGACGGAGCGGTGTGGTTTACCTGCCCCGAAATAGGCGCAAGTCTTGAAAAGTGCGAAAAGTGACCGACAAAGCCACACGCTATTTATTAAAAATATGAAAGACTCGAGGTACTTCGCTGGTCGACAGGCAAACGTTTTCGAATCTACCAGTCAGCAGGACAGGACACCCGCCGCTCCGCTGTGAAAAGGGAACTAGGCCGTCCTATCTGTAACTCTGAGCAGTAGCCTCGAGCTTCAAAAGACAAAAGCCCGCTCGACGGGTAATCCCTTTTCTACCACTGTACCCAGCAGGATCGTGGCTCCTGGGTCAAAGACGCCAGCTACACGACATCTATTTACTTGGAGCAACTACAAAAAACGCAGGTCAGGCAGCATCTATAGAGGGAAATACAAACAACTGATAAATGAGAAGGCACGATCCGAGATGTCGACTGTCCATTTCTCTCCGGAGATGCTCTCTAACCCGCCGAGTTCTTCCAGCTGCTTGGATGTTGCTGCAGATCCCAACATCTGTCTTCACCTACCTGCTTTGGTTTCGAACTTTGGAACTCGGGTTACCTCGCCTACCATCATTCTGAGGATAACGTTTCATTACCATTTCGAAATGCTGATAATGTAGGAAAAATGGCATGATATTTATACTGAATGAAATAGATATTGAAAGGGCTTCTAATTTACGCGAAGTCCGTCGACATTTAACGCTATTGAAAGTTTATTGGTTGAAATGCACTTCTGTATTTTCAAACAACTTTTGTGATCTCTTAACAGACAAAGCTTCCCAAACTATTCAGTTCTTAACCCAGAAGACGGCAGACACGCAGTTAGGAATCCAGCATCGATCAATAACAACTTCGCATTTTCAGCACAGTAAAACTGGAACACAATTAAAAGGCGCGTCGGCTACCTGGTCGCTCAAGCCTGCCCCACTCTTTAATATGATCTACCCTAGGCCTTCACCCAAGTTTATTATCAATCCTCAAACATTCCAAATTGCCACCTGTCTCCAGTTTAATGATCTGGTCTCAAAGTGATCCTGGGTTTTGAATTTCACAGCTTCATAGCCATCTGCGAGAAAAAAAAGTACTATGTTCCTTGGTTTTAGATGGCTGGCTCCTTATCCTGAAGTAATATCCCCTCCTTTGAGACTCCTGCACTAGTGACGACATCTCAACATCTACCCTATCGTGCCCTCTTAGGATCTTATCTGTTTCAAGATATTCATATACCATTTTTTTCAAAGCGCCAAAGAATACAGAACCAACCTGTTTAGACTTTCTTGACAGGATAACCTTCTCAGTCCATAAATTAGCTCCTGAATCTCCTCTAGACTGCTTCCAGTGCCGCCATATCCTTTCTTAGATAAGGAGGCCAAAACTGTGCGCAGTTTTGTATCCCTGTTTTAAACGCTAACCCTTTTACAACAAAGGACATTGTGCTTTTTCACGTGTTCTCAATTAAAATAAATTTGACTCGAATTCACGGAAGGAAACCTTAGGCTCCGATAAACAGAAGCTTGTTGGAAGAGACGGCTGTTTAATCGACCTGTTGGGGGAGAGAAATCTGGCAAAATCGAGAGAGGGAATTCAAGTTTGACTTTGAAATAATTGGAAAACTCCAACACCAATAAAATAAACTGGAAATAAAGGAATGCAGGGGAATGGAAGGGGATACAGTTACAAGGAAGTAGCGCAACATGGAAGGGATTGATAATTTTAAAACAAACCATAATTTCATTAGGGTTGGAAGTCTTTGTTGCAAGAGTTGCTACAAATCTCTTCTGCAGTGCTTTGTAGAGGTATATTCCCAACTATAAAAATAACTTAATTACCGTTAAATACGTGGATGAGCCACTACTGAATAATATGTGAAGTCAGTTTGGAAAGTCAATGTAGATATATAGATACTGAAATTGCCTACTATTTCTGTATATCTTCATTTGTGTATTAAAGGAAATGCAATTTCTCTTGAAAGACTTCCCAATAAAATTATCTCTGCAATGAATTGTGCACAAATGTGCTTCAAATGAAAAGAATAAATTACATAGTTTAATTGCAGAACAACAGATCCTGGTCCTGCTCAAATGGTACAAACCAAAGTACAATGTCCTATCCTGAACAATAGGGTCTGATAACAATTTTGATGAACTGCATTTTTATAATGTTAAAATGCTATTATGACTGATTGTGATTGGCACCAAAGCAGTCATCGATGGTGCTATGTGAGGAACTGAAATGAGGATCAGGTTTATATTTGGACTTTATACCATGTTATCTCTCAGATTTTATTTCCCATCCTTTTTTTATCCAGGCATTTCAATATTTGATAGGATGCAATGATATCCACCCTCATTCTTTTAAACTCCAGTGAGTACAGGCCCAGAGCTATCAAGCACTCATTATATTTTAACACTTTCATTCCTGTGATCATTCTTGTGAACCTCCTCTGGACCCTCTCTGATGACAGCACATTTTTGCTTAGGTAAGGGCTCCAAAATTGCTCAGAATACTCAACACTACCTGCTCCTCCACCTATCTTCATCTTGTCTGGAAATTTGGATGGAAATCTACCATTCCTTCATCCAAATTATTGATATACAATGGCAAAGAAGCAGTCTCAACACCAACATATGCAGCATACCACTAGTCACTGGATGCCGACCAGAAAAGGCCTGGTTTATTCCCACTCTATGCCTCCTGCCAGTCAGCCAATCTTCCATCCATGCTAATATCTTTCCCATAGTACCTTGGGCTCTTACCTTGTTAAGCATCCTCATGTGTAGCACCTTGTCAAGGGCTTCAGTAAATCCAAATAAACAACACCACTGGCTCTTCTTTGTCTGTCTTTTCCCCTTTAGAAAACCATGCTGACTTTGGCCTGTTTTATCGTGTGCCTCCAAGTATCCCCAAATCTCATCCTTAATAATAGACTCCACCATCTTCCCAACTACTGAAGTCAGGCTACTGGCCTAATATTTCCTTTTTTTTTCTGCCTCCTTCCCTTCTTGAACAGTGGATTGCAATGATCAATGTTCCAGTCTTCAGGAACCATTCCAGAATTTAGTGGTTCTTGAAAGATCATTACTAATGCCTCTCCAGTCTCTTCAGCTAACTCTTTCAGAACCCTGGGGTGTAGTTCATCGGGTCCAGGTAACTCATCTTCCTTCAGGCTTTTCAGCTTCCCAAGCACCTTCTCCTTAGTAATAGCA
The DNA here is from genome assembly GCF_030028105.1 of Mobula birostris. Lineage (NCBI taxonomy): Eukaryota > Metazoa > Chordata > Chondrichthyes > Myliobatiformes > Myliobatidae > Mobula > Mobula birostris. The sequence goes on along the minus strand of NC_092372.1, from coordinate 145,012,855 downwards.
AAACACTCACTTCTGCCCCCTAGCACTCTTGCATTTCTGGCATTAGCTGGTGTCTTTCATAGTGAGCACTGAGCTAAAGGACTTACTAAGCTTCTCTGCCATTTCTTTCCCCCATTATTACCTCTCCAGCATCATTTTCCAGTGGTCTGATAACCACTCGGCTCTTTTACTGTTTATATATTATATCTGAAAAAAACACCTTGCTTTATTCATTATTACTGGGCACCAAACACTCAAAAAGTATTATTTTGGCTGCACCGGCCAGATATGATCTGGTGCCTGCTTGAGTCACGGTCTTGCCACTCCTCGTCTCTCCCAGCTTTGGTATATTCTTCCTTACCATTGAAATCCTCTCAATTTACATCTAACCCGGTCCTGCTCTCCACCCTCAACATTTTTAATCAATTTCACTGCCACTATAAGTTCATATCAGCTTCAGTTTTGGGCCCCATTCATAAAAAACATTTATTTCCTCCCTCCACATTCGATTCAACTTTCAGACAATGGGGTTTGAACTGTCTTATGCGCATTAAGGATTTGTATACTGATAACATATTTGATAGTTTTGATAACCTGCGCGGTAAGTATGGCCTTCTGCATAATCATTTTTTTAAATACCTGAAGATTCGCCACTTTGTCAAGGAAAAATTTCCCTCTTTTCCTGTTCTACCACCTGCTATGTTATGGGAAAAACTCACTCTTAGCTTTAACAATAAAGGGCTGATCTCTGAACTATACTCTCAGCTGATGTCTTTGGGAGTTCAAGATCTAAACAAAACTAAGAGTAGGTGGGAGGATGACCTCGGTAAGGATCTGGCAGAGGAATATTGGGCAAAAGTATTGAATAGGGTTCATTTCTCATCATCATGTGCTAGACTGGGGCTCATACAGTTTAAAGTTTTACACAGAGTACATTTAAGTAAAGCCAGACTGGCAGACATATACCCTAGGACAAACGCTGGCTGTGACAGGTGTTCCTTCTCTCCGGCTGGTTTAGTACATGCATTTTGTTCATGCCCTCAGCTTGATGACTATTGGGCACTGGTTTTTAAAATTATCACTGAGGATTTGGGGGTGACACTGGGACCTTGCCTGCTTATAGCTGTATTTGGTGTGGCAGATGATGATTTGGGTTTAAATGCAAGCCAGTCGGATATCGTTGCATTTACATCGCTATTGACCCGTAAGAGAATTTTGCTGGTTTGGAAATCTGCCACTCCCCCAACTGCTGCTGCTTGGTTAGAAGATGTAATGTTTTTTCTGAAATTAGAAAAGATTAAATTCACTTTGAGGGGGTCTGTGAAAAAGTTCTATTCGAAATGGGGACCTTTCTTATCATATTTTGGGAGTCTTAAGGAATTACCTGCTAGTTGAGGGCATTTGATTGTACTTGGGAAGTTGCCTCCCATTTAACATGCTTATAATTTACCTCACAGGGTGGTTGATGAATTGTAAAGATGAGTGTATTTTGGATCATCTGACATGTTGCAGATGTGTGTGAGCCATTTTCTTGAAGTACTGTGGGGGTATGGTTGTGAAATATCTGTACTTGTATTTGTGAATTGTTGTGTTGTAAATATATTAGCTGCCATGATATGTTCGGGGAGGGCGGTTGGGGGGGAGGTTTGTTTTGGGGGTACGATACTGAAGCAAAATGGAGGAAAATGTAATCCATTATATGTTATGTATTGTGTCATTAAAAAAAATTAAAAAAAAAAGAAAAAAAACACCTTGTATCTCCTTTTATAGTACTGGCTAGCTAACATTCTGTCACACTTTAACTCATGTCACTGACTGAAATTTTACCCTATCATCTGCCCGTCCTTTCTCATAGCCTCACTACACACTGCATTGACTTGTACAGCAACTGCCTCATCCTCAACCCTATCACTCAGGTTTCCATCACCCTGCTAAATTGTTTAAACCCTCCCCAGTGGTTCTAGCAAACCTTCTCCCAATGATAAGAGTGCCCTTGGGTTCAGGTGTAACCCATCTTTTGTTTTTACAGGTCCTACCTTCCCCAGAAGAGATCCCAATGATCCAGGTCTGAAGCAAAACCCTGACCCCCTTCACCAGTTCCTCAGCCTCGCATTCATCTGCCAGATCATCCTACTCTTACCCTCACTGGCATATAGCATAGGCAGCAATCCAGAGATTACTATCCTGGAAATCCTGCTTTTTAGCTTTCTGCCTTAATCCCTATTCCATCTTCAGGATCTCTTCCCTTTTCCTGCCTACATGTAGCATGACTTCCAGCTGTTCACCTCCCCCCACCCTTTAGAATGTCATGGTCCCATCTGAGACATCCGTAACAGTGGCACTTGTGAGGCAACATACCATCCGAACATCTCTTTCACGTGCCTAGAATGTGTTTTCTGCCTCTCTAGTTATGGAATCCCCTGTCACTAACTGCACACCTACCCCTCCCCCCCGCCCTTTCTGTTCTGAGCCGCAGATCCAGACTCAGTGTCAGAGACCTGATCACTTCATGGTCATTGCAAGCTTAAAACTTTGTTTATTGACCAATCCTTCGGTCGTCCATCTCACTTGCTGTTTGAAACCCATTCTGTGAGATGATTTTGCCACATTCTAAAGGTCACCAAGGGAGTGGTAGTGACACAGTATTACCTTGTCCATGAACATCACTGGTTTCCCATTTCCATCACTCTCATTGCACAGAGCGAACATGAAGTTCTCAAAAATTATGGTTGCAAGTAGTTGTGGGGCAGCACTACTAATAAATTGAGCTTCTTTTGTGAAAATTATGAATTCAACTCCAGCCTAAATCTATCCATAAACAAATTCTGAATTTCTTTCCAGTCCTAATGAAGGGTCTCGGCCCAAATGTCGACTGTTTATTTCTTCCATAGGTGCTGCCTGACCTGCTGAGTTCCTCCAGCAATTTATGTGTGTTGCTCTAAATCTTATTATTTTGATGCATGTGTTTACCTCCTTCCATAAACTTGCTGAAAACTAGTGTAGAATTTGCCAAAAAACTTTGTTGTTTCAGTAAGGGAGTTTATTTTTATTTAGTTATTCATTTCAAGCTGCAATGAGCTCCGATTTAACCCTAGCCTAATCACGTACTAACCGGTACATCTTTGGACCGTGGTAGGAAACTGGAGCAGCTGTGGGGAGGACATACACCCTCCTTACAGAGCATGCCAGGACTGAACTCAGATGCCTTGATCCTGGATGGAAGCTTCTGCAAAGTGTCGACATGGTTCTGTAACTGAATGAAAAATAAAACTAAATTGTCTCAAAAATCTGCTGTTCTTCTTATTTTTAACTGGAAGAGAGCAAATCTGCACATCCAAACTGTGTTTCTCTAATGTATTGGATTAAAGTGCTTTACTGGGCTTTTCTTATGTAAATTCCAGTAAAGTGGTTCCGTATCATACCATACAAGTCACTTGACCTACTGGCCCCATTAAAACTTAAAGCAATTAATGTAGTATCCAATTACAAACCATCAAATGTTATTAAATTGAATGAACTACTCGGGTTTATTTTGTGGTGTTTGAACATTCATGTTCCATCCTTACCCCTATTTTCCCTATAAGGGCCTTGACTTGTTGCAAATAAATGGCACCAAATCTTCTTCTATAATATACTTGAATTATGGAGGAAGTGTGTCCACCAATACAGTGTTAAGACGTGATCATTGCAATATGAATATGAACAGTTTTTGCATATAGTATTACTTTATTTACTTCCATAATTGTATCTTTCTTTCCCAACTTTTTAGTGGCTTACTTTTTATTCGTCATTCTGTTACCTACATGACACCAAGTATAATAAGTAGTCGCCTATTCTAATTGTTATCAGTAGGCAAATTTCCATTCTGGATTTCTACTTCAGATGCACAATAATGCAACCGCGAGTCCCAGAACAGTTGGCTAATGACTACTTCATTGCTGTAATGAGCTTTTTTACTGAAACATTAACAATTTAATCTCATGATTTCACGTAACTTTCATTGCATTCATGGGATTTGGACTTGCATCTCGATAATGCTTGAAACCTATGTGGATTCGTAAACTCCACGTCTTTCTTTTCCTATCAGCTGTTAATTAGCTCTTGCAATTTATAGCTCCATAAATCTACAATTCAGTAATTAAGTCTATGCCATAGACAATAAAATGTCTGAGTGTTTCAGTTATAATTTATAACTTTGCAGTGGACCAAGAACAGGTTAAATAATACTGTGAAAGGACATCTCATATTGGAAACATTACAGACACAGTAAGATGTATGACATTTATTTTTAAGATGGCATTGTTTTATTTTTGCTGGTAGAAACATATAACAAAACAAACCTATTTATCTCACTGTAATCCGTAAAACACTGTCTCCTCCTCTAGCCCAACTGCTCTTCCATGAAGTCATCTTAAACAGACACTTATTAGTCAATTTCTAAGACTCGACCAGAGACAAGCCCCTGATACATAACCTGCCAAATGCAATACTTTCAAAAGGATCAGCAATCAACCACACTGATTGTACACAGTGCAAGACGTTACTTGTCTCTTGTTGTAGCGCTTCCTGTTAGAAAATAAAAAGGGATCCAAGGTAATTTAACACAATCCTGTGAACACTAATCTTCTATTGATGCAATGTGTCTTCAGAGAGCAGCTGTTGAAGAGTAGCTGTCATTGAATACATGGTTATTGACAGACTGGACTGTGATTCATGGTGCATTGATCAATGAAATAAAATTGTAATTGAGGATATTGTGAAAATATTATAAGCTAATTGTTATTTAACTCCATTCAGTATCCTGGCGCAAAGGAAGGAAAATATTCTACTTTAAAGCAACAACCTTAATTTACAACACTTTTCACACTTCTCTATTTGGATTTAATATCATGAAACCTCCATAAATTATGCATGTCTTGAAAACCGTCAGATTATTGCTGTCTCCAAGGTATGGATTAACATTTTTATATGTTGTAACGATAAATAACTTTTGTAACCAGAGTGACTACCTTTTTCAGAGCAGCATTATGCAATCTTTATTGACATATTTAATTTAATATGCATCTTAGCTCTAAGCTTCTACTCTGCCTCAGTCATGCAGGTCTTTTGGAGGGATTCTTGCTACATTAGTGTGGGACAGTGTTTCACAGGATTTGAGTATAGCATCAGGTTTTATCCACTTCTTATCCCCTAAGTGATCACCTCTCCTCTCATTGCTTGCACTTGTGATAATCAGTCCTGGCTTCTGCAGAACAAATTTTTCTCTGACACTAACGCCAGGCAATGCTCTCGCATTGTTTTCCAGCCTTCCACCCCACCTGGAAGGCTGAGGTGGGGACAATGGTGAAATATCTTTTGATTTAATTTGGCTTAAAATGGGTTGCGTTATTGATGTTGTCAGATGTCATATTCTATACAAGTAGTTTTGACTGTCTGCCTGACAGTCTGCTCTGTCTTCTCCACGAGGATTAGTAATTCACTTTCAAAAGGCTAAGGAGTCCATCTTAGAAATGGTACCTAATTGTAGTGCCCTCTGCTGGATTTTTTTCAGCGATCTGCTCCTGCTTCATGTACGGATGGTTTACGTTCATGCAGTGCCAAGCTTATCCTTGGAATAACACAGCCTCATGCCCAATAAAGAAAGGAGAACAAAAAAAAAACAGCCAAGGCTTGGCAGGACATTTATAGGGAATGACACAATTGTAATGGGTCATCATTAACAGAAAAGGTTTGAGATAGAGCAGGTCTTAAGCAAATGCAGAGACAAGGAAAGGGCTGAGGGGTAGGGAAATGGAAGAGAAATGGCGTAAGGGAAGGGTTTTGATAGAGGAAAACAAAAGATATTGTAGGGATTTTGGTAAAGGGCACAGGCGACTGGTGATGGTGTAATTAAAAATATTTGGTTTGCAGGTGGTACCAATGGCAATGGTAGAATCAACAGTTGCTGTCCCGTAAAGTGAGCAGAGGTTAGAATGGGAATAGGTGCAGAATTAAAACTAATCGGGTGACTGGTATTTTCTTTGAACACTTGTCCCAGTCTGAACAATTTGAACCTTGTCTTGCTTTCATCAAGTCCACAGTCAGTTCTCCTTTCTTTCCACAATTGCTGCATCAATCTTTCAGGGAACTGTCTAGTCACCAATAACTGACACCTAAAACTAATCATCACTCCTCCCCTCAATTTGCTTCCTCACTCTTCCTGTTTCTATTTCCATTGTCTGAAAACCTTATACTGTGATTCTATTTGTATTTCAATCCCTCCCATTTCCTACAAATTCTCATTTTTTTTGCTCTTTATTTCTCCCTCTGCAATTGTTTAAAATCCTTTATATTTCTAAACTTTGCCACTTCTGGGACTGTGTGCTAACCCTATGTACCTCTACATGGGTGCAGCTTGCTTGAGGATTTCCAGCTTTCTCTGCTTCTATTTCAACTGTACAGCCTTTTCTTTCGAATTTTTTTCTTGTAAGTGTCGTTTTATTGCATTCCTAAATTTGTAATATACAGTAGGCGATGCTGGTAACCTTGATTTTGGAATGATTATTTCTGACTAGCATCTGAGTGATTGACTTCTACTTATTTGGTCAATTATATTGCTTTTGCCACTCTAAGATGCCAATAGTGAAAACTCGGCTAGGACCCACGTGCAATGAAGCTGCCATGAAGGAGAAGTGCATTTGTCTACTTGGTAAACATATGATGATGCATCGTTTGAGGGTAGATTTTTCTGGGTCTGGAGTCACATTTAGATGATGACTGCAGATTTCTTTCCTTAGGAATTTTAGGGAATCAGATTGGCTTTAAAAGGGAAAAAAAAACAATCCAGTGGCCTTATGGTCACGCCTTTCACAGGGATCTTTGAATTTCTATTCCAGCAGTATACTCACCGTGCAACCAGCTTGTGGAGTTGTGCTTAGCACAACACTTTACAGTACCAGCAAACCAGGGTTCAGTTCCCATTGCTGTTTGTAAGGAGTTTGTACATCCTCCCTGAACTCCTCCGGGTGCTCTGGTTTCCTCACACAGTCCAAAGATGTACCAGTTGGTCGGTTAATTGTGTAGGATTAAATGAGGCTAGGATTAAATCCAGGGATTGCTGGGCAGCTTGGCTTGAAGGGCAGGAGGGGCTATTACATGCTGTATCTCAACAAATAAATAAATAAATAACTTCTATGGCATGAGAAAAGCATCTGCTGGGGTTGAATAGGAGGCCTCAGATAAATGAGGTTCAGACTGAAATGTTCAATTTGATTTTCCTCCCTCTTTCACGTGAAAAGATATCCAAAACCAACTGAAAGTGATTTGGAAGCGATATAATGACTGCATTACTATACCCTAAAGTCAGGCCAAAGTCTATGATTCATCATTCATTTAATTCAAGGTGCCTGATCTCACCACATTCTGGAACATAGAAACATTCCATTAATAAGTACGATATGTATGGCATGACAATCATAAATCCCAATTAATATTGTAAATAAACCACTTACTTCTATATAGCCATAATTATTAATGATACATGCTATGATCACAATAAAATTAAAGTGCTAGTAAACTCAATAAGAATCACTTGGATTTAAGATTACAAGGCTCTTGCGGTCAGATAACAGTCTGTTCTGATGATGCAGTATTGATTTGAAATGTTAACTGTTTCTCTCTCCACAGATTCTGCCTAACTTTCCCAATATTTCAGACATACTGTTTCTATTTCAGATTTCCAACAGCCACCACTTTATACTTCTCAGAAGTCTAATATTAACTTTGGTACACAGATTATAAACAGGGTTGTTTTACATTTACAAGGCAGAAACATAAGTATCTTTGCAAGAAGATAAATTTTATGAGCAATACTCTTTGGAAAATAAACAACTGAATGACTGTAGCATAACACCTAGGTGTGGCAGGTGTTGACTACAAAATACATGATGATAGTTTCTAAAAAAATTTGAACATTATTCTATTATCAAATGGTTAATGTTCACCATAAGAGTAAAGATCGATTGCACAGATGTAATTTTATTATAATACGTTGCTTTGCAAGTGCTGTTTACATTTTAACTGAGTACCGTAGAATCATTTGATGAGATTCTGTAAGAATTTTCAAAGCTCCAAAAGACTAATTTGAATTTAAAACATGGGGAGTAAAAGAATAGCCGTGAATAGTTTTGAGGGAGTGATGAGAACCATCCAGGTTTATGGGCTGAAATTAAAACATAAACATTGCTTTGAATTACTGATGTTTCATTAAAGACATATGTTCCTTACAAAGGCAAAATACTGGAGGTGCCAGACATTTGAATAAAAGGCTGCAAACATGGCAGGTCAGCTACCTTATTACAAGGGTGCCATTTACTTTTCATTTGCAGTGAAACCTCCTTCAACAGTGATTGTATTGCGAATTGTTTAATCATACTGACTCACTCAGTATTTGCCAAGTGTTCAGCCAATGAATTTAGAGCTAGTTTTATTAATGTAATTACTCTAAATGTCACTGTGAATTGCATCACTGCATTAAGATATAAATATTTCTGACAATCGCACAATATAAAATCATAGATATTTATCTGGTGATTGCATCCAAAGATTATCAATCCCTTTCTAATCAATAGTGTTGGTTTTATAAACTGCACTGAATCTAATTGGGAGACTTGAGTTTTCTTACCTTGAGTTCTTCCAGAGTTACCCATACTCCTCTCACTCCCATCTCTACTTCCACCTTATTTTAGACCAAAATGAAACGTTTAATATAGAGATGTTTATTCAAAGTCTTAGCTGGAATTCTTAACTGTAATTTTGACTATAATAGAGTCTTATACCTCAAGGCTTTCTGGTTGTATATTAAATTAGGTTAAATTATGGGAAACAGATCACAGATGCTAACACACCATACTTTACTCTGTCAAACATATTTGGACTGCTTTGTGTGAAATTAATAAATAGTAGTTTAGTATGAGGCTTCCTCTCCCCTCATCCTGTGACCACCAAACAACCCCATTTCATCACCTCTGCCAGGATTTTATTGCTGCCCAGTTCTATCAACTTGTCTAAAGCACGTTTGATAACAATAATGAATAATTCCCTCACAGAATTAAAACTCTTTTTAGAGAAGAAAATAAATGCATCCTTTTCAGCCTTCAAGAAACAGATTAAGTTATGGACATGTAGTGAGTAAATTAAATTGGTATGTGTGCACTATGCTCTGTAAACTCTAAAGCAGGACTTCCCAACCCTTTTATAATGTCATGGACCAATACCATTAAGCAAAGCATCTGCGGAACCCAGGTTGGGAACCCCTGCTCTAGAGGCTGGAGTGCATGAAACTCTGCAGAGAGCAACAGTTTCTGAGATACTCGAACCACCCCATCTGGCACCAACAACTGTTCCACCAACAAAGTCACTTAGATCACAGTTCTTCCCAATTTTATGTTTGGTCTGCCAACAGCAGGACCTATGACCATGTCTGCATGCTTTTACGCATTGAACTGCAGCCACATGATTGGCTGATTGGATATTTGCATTAATAAGCTGGTGTACAAGTGTACCTAATAAAGTGGCCACTGAGTGCATTGAACCATGTATGTTTGGCTACAGGAGTTTTTTTTTGCACTTGGGCCAAAATATAATGAATACAAGTCTCTGTCAGTTACCTGCTTGTATAATCTAACATGACATACCAGCACAGTATTGCAGGATGGCTGATTTGTCTGTGTGTAACTTTTTAATATTAAACTAGTTGCCAGTAGATTTAAAAAATCCCTTAGCACTATTTAGTGTGTCCAGACTACCATTCTTCAACTCAGTTTATGAAGCTTAATGGAGGCGTTGCCTGTTAAAAGATGTGCTTTAATCATGTGTGCTGTATTTCTAATAGTCTTTCGAAACAATTATAATTTAAAGTGGAATTAGTGAAGTAAAGTTGGAAGTAAACAACCTATTATCATAAAATTTAAATTACAGCTCTGGGGTGCTTCGCATGGCCCCACTTCTGCAAATGGCTCTGATGACCTCTAAGCAGAATTCTAAATCCACATCAGTGGAATAACTACTGCAATTTAAACAGTATTTGAAATAGAGTCTAATTGCCTGACACAAATCTGACAGGACCGGCTTAGATTAGGTTTGGGTTAGTTGAGACTGGGCCGGCTCTTTATGAATGAAACCGCTAATTTCCAGAAATACACAGGCTTATTATAATACTTTCCCAGTTATGCTAGTAAACATCTTCAACTCAGCTAAAAGAAGAAGCAAAGATGTGAGTGCCCCAATGAGGTGATGTATGCTGTCACCACAGTAGAGCTGGCCAGTATTGTACAGAATATCCAGCCAAGCCTGAAACCCCACCATATAGAATCAATTTGTTTGGCCATGAAAATATTAAGTCCTTGGGTTCAGCTTGGGTTTTAACTTAACACTTCTATTATGGTATGTTGGTTGTAGAGCATTTGTGTTTGGCTCTCTCCAGCTGAACTGATAATCTCAGCTGCAAAAATGTAGGAAAAAATCGTATGCTGCTTCAATACATTGTCATTGGCAAAGAAAAGTGGCCTTTACAAAGGGTCTTTAAATTCTTACATTTGACTTACAGCAAGACATTTTCAGAGGTACAGGGCTGCAGGGCCAATGCAAGGCATCGAGACTGCAATAAGAAATTTGATGTCATTACAAAATTGAAAAAAATATAGTTAAAATTTTCTTTGCCCAAAATAACCAGCAATGACCATAGGACATATATAATATTAGAATATATTTTACTTCTTTCCGCGTTGCATAATTTGCTAGAGATTTATTAGATAATTTAGGACAAAATATCTATGCCATCTCACTCTCAAAATCACTCGACTCCATTCCTCCTCTGCCATTGTTGCATTAAGCAGAGAGATTCACACCTGGAGCACCATTTGAGCTACTGAGTCTTCTTGAGAAATAAAATCAGAAGGGAATTTGTGATGGATTGCCTACACAAGTGCAACAAAATATTTTGGTTGCACTGAGAACAGTGTCAATAGAGATTAAAAAATTGTTATCCAACCCTATCATCTCATTTTCACATTTTCAGGAAACATTAGGCTATGGATGTATCAATTGTCGAGTGTAAACTAGTTTTTTATGTCTAGGTCAGGGGTTCCCAACCTGGAGTTCACAGACCCCTTGTTTACTAGTATTGGTCCATGGCATAAAAAAATTTGGGAACCCCTGATCTGGGTAGAGAGCCATATCGATAAGTATAACAGTGGGTTTCAGTAGATGCATCTAAGAAATAGCACAAACTTGGGGAATTACTGTGCATATGCATTACTCAGCATTAGACCACTGTGAATCATTTATATGCAAATTTCTCTTGGATAAAGAATGATGCAACACCATGTGAACTGCAGCTCCACTGAAAAGCAAGAAGAACCTGAACCATTATTCAATGTTAAAAACGTAGTTGTATAAAAATGTGCCCCCTAAACGTCATAAATGCTGCATCTGTTACTCTCTGGTAGTTACATGATCATACAGCGTGGAAACAGGCCATTTGCACCTCCACATTTACGCTGACCATGGGCATCCATCTAATCCCATATTTCAGCACGTAACCTGTAGCCTCTGTGCCTAGATGAATTAAGTGTTGTCTAGACATTTCATCAATGCTCTCAGCCACTCTGCCTCCTTCACTCTATCCTGCAAATACTCATCAATCTCTGGGTGAATAGAAGTTGCTCTCAGATCCCCACTAAATCTCTTCCCTCTTACCCTAAGTTTATCTCCTCAAATTTTTTTTTCATTTCTGACCAGGCAAAAGTTTCTGACAGTCTATCCTGTCTTTATCCCTCAAAACTTAATATGCCTCAATGGTGTTCCCTCGTAGTTTCCTTGATTCCAGGAGAAATAGACCTAGCTTTTCCTCATAACGGAAATGTTCAGTCCCAGATAACGTTCTGGTGAATCTCTTCTGCACACTCTCCAGTTCTATCACATCTTTCCTCTGATGTGGTGACCAGAAATGCTCACAATACACTAGCAGAAGTCTGACCAATGTTTTACAGTACAAAGATGGAGCATTACTTTCCTGCCTTGCCCTTTTATTCAATGCCCTGACTAATGAAGACCTGTCTCTGTCTCTGGAGACAGCTTATCCACTGATGTCTACTATAAGCCTACTGACTCTCACAGCTATCTGGGCTATTCCTCTTCTCACCCTGTCTCTTGCAAAAATGCCATCCCCTTCTCGCAATTCCTCCGTCTCCGCCGCATCTGCTCTCAGGATGAGGCTTTTCATTCTAGGACGAGGGAGATGTCTTCATTTTTTAAAGAAAGGGGCTTCCCTTCCTCCACTATCAACTCTGCTCTTAAACGCATCTCCCCCATTTCACGTACATCTGCTCTCACTCCATCCTCCCGCCACCCCACTAGGAATAGTGTTCCCCTGGTCCTCACCTACCACCCCACCAGCCTCCGGGTCCAACGTATTATTCTCCGTAACTTCCACCACCTCCAACGGGATCCCACCACTAAGCACATCTTTCCCTGCCCCCCTCTCTCTGCATTCCGCAGGGATCGCTCCCTACACAGCTCCCTTGTCCATTCGTCCCCCCCCATCCCTCCCCACTGGTCTCCCTCCTGGCACTTATCCTTGTAAGCTGAACAAGTGCTACACATGCCCTTACACTTCCTCCCTTACCACCATTCAGGGCCCCAAACAGTCCTTCCAGGTGAGGCAACCCTTCACCTGTGAGTCGACTGGGGTGATATACTGCGTCCGGTGCTCCCGATGTGGCCTTTTATATATTGGCGAGACCCAACGCAGACTGGGAGACCGCTTTGCTGAACATCTACGCTCTGTCCGCCAGAGAAAGCAGAATCTCCCAGTGGCCACACATTTTAATTCCACATCCCATTCCCATTCTGACATGTCTATCCATGGCCTCCTCTACTGTAAAGATGAAGCCACACTCAGGTTGGAGGAACAACACCTTATATTCCGTCTGGGTAGCCTCCAACCTGATGGCATGAACATCAACTTCTCTAACTTCCGCTAGGCCCCACCTCCCCCTCGTACCCCATCTGTTACTTATTTTTATGCACACATTCTTTCTCTCACTCTCCTTTTTCTCCCTCTGTCCCTCTGAATATACCTCTTGCCCATCCTCTGGGTCCCCCCCCCTTGTCTTTCTTCCCGGACCTCCTGTCCCATGATCCTCTCGTATCCCCTTTTGCCAATCACCTGTCCAGCTCTTGGCTCCATCCCTCCCCCTCCTGTCTTCTCCTATCATTTTGGATCTCCCCCTCCCCCTCCAACTTTCAAATCCCTTACTCACTCTTCCTTCAGTTAGTCCTGACGAAGGGTCTCGGCCTGAAACGTCGACTGCACCTCTTCCTACAGATGCTGCCTGGCCTGCTGTGTTCACCAGCAACTTTGATGTGTGTTGTTTTAATGAAGACCTGTATCTCATTTGCATTCTTAACAGCTTAACCACATTATTAAATTTCAAAGTCCTTTGGATTTTCACACAAAGGTCCCTCTGTTCCTCAATTTTCCCCAGGAACTTAACTTTGATTATGTATATGTTAGCCCTTTAGTACTCCCAAAATATATAACCTCATTTGGAGTTCAGGATTGACCTCCATCAGCAATTTCTCAGCACATTTCACCAACACACTATGTTACGTACCCCGTAACTGGGTTGCCAAACCAGCAGAAATGGACCACTTAGTTAGAGTCTGGATTACTGGAATTAAGAAAGTTTTATTAAAGAAATAAGTAACACAGTACTCTAATCGTAAGGATATAAATGCAACAGGTTAGCAATGATAAAACACACATGTACACAGAACTAGGGTAATAGGAATCAAACAAGCTCTATCGCAGTCTAGGGGTAAAATGATCAGTCTCAAGTGACGCAGAGTTCAGTTCAGCTTAGTACAGTTTGCAGTAATCGCTGTTGTGCCGTTGGAGAGAGAGAGAGAGAGAGAGAGAGAGAGAGATAATATGCAAATCTGTTTCAGACAGACCTTTGTTCTTCGCAGTTAGCTTTCGGGCGAACCCTTTTAATGTCTTCTGTGGTCACCGACTGTGACCCCTCCATTCCGGATACGACCGTTCTTCCGCGGTGAACCCGGCACCCAGGCAAGGGCAGACACACACATCAGGTTCCCACCGATCGTACCCTTTTCACCCTGTGCTTCCATGGTCGGTTCCCGCGACCAGACCTCTAGCTTCCACCAACTTGTGGGGGCACACCGCTTTTCCAGGGTCTCGTTATCTCATGATCTCGTGGTGTCTGTTGTGCCTTAGCGAACCTGTTCCTTTTATCCCCCTACTGGAGTATCGCCTGTTCATCAAACTTCAAACAGTTCAGGTTCAAAGCAACCGGTCTGTCAATACTCGGAACTGTGTCTCTTTTCATTAATCTCTCTCCTCTCTCATTAACATTTTGAATACTTCTCCATTGTCTCCCTTATCTCTCTCATCAGTATCAATCTTCTGATAACTTGGTTCGTCGTCACAACTGATATCACTCTGTTTATTAAGACTAACCTCTATACTGTCAAAAAACTCTATCAATATCCGTGTCTCCTGCAAACTTATTGATCACCCCTCTTACATTCAGATCCAAATCATTGAATTGTATATTCTAAATAGCAGGATTCCCAGCACTAATTCCTGTGGAACACCACTAATCCAGACATCCAATCATAAAAGCAGCCCTCTACCATCGCCTTCTTTCTCCTACTGTCAGGCTACCTTTGGATCAAATTTGCTAATTTGCCCTGGTTCGTAGGGAACTTGATGACGGCATTATGTGAATCTATGTAATCCTCATCTACTGCATTTCCTTCAACAATGCACTCAATTAGCACCTCAAAAAGTCAATAAGATTGTTCAGACAGAATCTTCCCTTGAGAAACCCATGCTGGCCACTTCTGATCAATTCTTGCCTTTCATTCATCTTTAATCCTGCCCCTCAGAATTTTCTCTTAACTACTGAACAACTAATACTATACCATACTTAGAACTAAAACTTCCTACAAATGCTATTGTAGTTACAATTTTCTGAAGGATCATTCATACAATTTGGGATTTCTAAATATGATTATATTTGAATCTTTGGAGTCTGCTTGCAAGCTTTATCATGAGTTTCCAGCTCCCATAATAGTCTTTTGATACACAAAACTTGTTATTTTGTGCAAAATGTGTTTCACCATTTTGGAAAGAATTTACTTCAATTCATTTTAAATGTTGAAATTATGATTTTCAATCCTTTCTGGATGAGTAATTCAAACACAATTCTACAAATCCTTTATAATCTTAAATGCTTTTGTTAAATCAACATTTATTTTTCATTTATTGAAGGGAAGCATTAGAGGCAGCCAAACTCTTCTGATAATTCAAAAATCAATGAGCAGAAGTAATGCAACAATCCTCCTACGACATCCTCTCCAGCAATAATATCTTTCAAAAAAGAAATTATGATGAAAATTAGACATACTACAGCAGTTGCATTCTCTCTGAAGCTAGATAACTTGTCAGAATTGACATTATTTGAATATAAAATTATATTAGATACTGCTTTTTGTGTATCAAAACCAACCAATGTCTTTTGAAAGATTCCGGAAAATTTTACATGATGGCCAATGACATTTAGATGAGTACATAGATAGGAATGGTTTAGTGAGATATGGGCCAAAAGCAGGTAAATGGGACTAACTTAGGTGGGTATCTTGGTTGCCATGGATGAGTTGGGCTGATGGGCCTGTTTCTGTATAACTCCATGCCTGTATCTCTGAAGTTTGATGCACACACTTATTGGTGGTTCACATGAATATCGTGTCTAATGACTGGCATTATATAATGGCAATGTTTCTCTTATGTACAAAAAGTATTAACAAGTGCAAAGATTTTTGGTCACTGAATACATTAAATTCTATTTTTATTGCACACTATTATTGGAAGTTTTACAGTATGATTGGTTTAACATTCTGTTATTTCACCTGTTTTCCATGATAATTGTTGTTACTGTGAAAATATGCCAGAAGCACTGGGAGCACCTGAATGATGCTCATGGCTACGTGGAGTAGTGTAGACTTAACAAACACAGTAGTTAAAATATCTTAGATTTTAAACTGGGGTTTGGGAATCTGTAGTAGATAGAAGGTGTGGAGAATTGACACCAGTGAAGATACTAGCCAATAGAGCTTTGAGTTGTATCAATTGTGTTTATGTATCATTTGCTGCTTGTTACTTTGTTCACATTTCTTATAGCCTAACCATTGTTGAGTTTCTCTGGAGTACCCAATAGCAATATTTTTGATTTTTGTATTAATTATTTTTCTATAGACCTAGTGGTAGATTAAAGACAGAAGTTAGAAAACAGAATTCCCTATTGTAATTGGAAAACTGTTGCAAAATTTTGTTTGAAAGTACACGTGCTTTTGAACCGAATGCTATGATTGAAGAAGGATCTAGTGCTTTCCTGGCATATATGATAAATAAACTCTTTTCAGGCTTCCAGTCAGATACAGGTATGAATTTTAACCAACGTTTTGATGACAAACTCTGCCATCTTCATCAGGGATGATGCCTGAGCATGTCTACTCTGGTGGTATTTATACCCCCATCGTCTGTCTCTCCTGATCAATTAGTCCTCATCCATTCAGGTTTCTGCTATCCCACCTTGTTTCCAATCACATTCCTGTTCTTCCTCAGATCTAGACCTTAGTCTTTGTTAAAATCCTTTTATTTCAGTGGCTTCCTTCATCAGGTTGTTCCAAAAGTCACTGGCACAGCAAGGTAATTTTATGCCATTGAAGTCAATCCTATGGCCATTGCAAATGTAATGTTCTGCTGTCATTGATTTCCCTGGGTAACCCAAATGGATATGCCTCCTGTGCTCCTTAATGTGAGTTTCCACCATGTATCCCGTCTGGCCAATATAACAAAGACATAGATCTCACTCTAAGTAAGCATTGGAAATTGATTGTAAACAAGTTGGGACAGTGGAAATCTGATTGGATGAGGACTAACCAATCCAGAGGGATGAATGATGGGAGTATAAATACCACTGGACTATGTATGCCCAGGCATTCTCTGTGATGAAGATAGTAGAGTCTGCCATTGACACCTCAGTTAAAATCAATACCTGGACCTGGCTGGAAGCCCAAGGAGAGTTTATTTGTTATGACTGAAGATTTCTCCTAATTCCGTTACATAATCAGAATATAAATTTTCCAAATGTCTTATCAAATAACAATAATCTATTGACGTAATCCTAACTTGTTCTTGTTTTAAAAAGTGTTTCTGTGAGATATTTAAGAGTGGTAACCTGTTAAGATGAAAGTTAATTTATCATAAAGTAACACAGGGGCGTCATGTCCTCCAACTATGAATGACTTGAATTTAAATCATAGAAGTTTAATTTATAAAGCTTTTATGAACCATTTCCAGGTGATAGATATGTGCACTAATCAATTCCTTTCTTAATATAAAAATAATGTTAAAACACTTAAAAGACAACTAATAATTTAGAAAAAAATCAAAATAAATGATTGTGGAATTTCTGTTTAGGCTGAATGTGACTTGAAATGAAAACTTGATTTTATCAGAAAGCTAAGATATACTTTAAGCTTTTTAGCAACATAAGCACCAATTCAGGATCCAAAATATATTATAATATGATCATCACAATTCTGGCTTGATCTGTAAAGAACTTAAGTTTTAGCAGTATTGATATATTATCAGACCTGATACAAAGTTCTTTTTCTCCTCCTATGCTGTTGGCAGAGTCCTACTGAGGTGAAAATCAGAGCAACACCTCTAACTTTTTGTACATTCTCAGGACTTTCTTTCTTCTCAGGATCATTTGCATCTGGATCACAGTGGGGCTGCATAATTCATCTCGCAATTTCTCCATCTGCAACACTATTTCCCCGCCTCAAATTTAGCCAATGGTGCCATCATTTACAACAGTGTCCCAACTCGTCCAGAACTTCTCAGCTGGGCTCCCAACTCCCAATCCGCTAAAGCTCAAGTTCACCAAAAAAAATTATGATCCTCAATTACTTCACCCCATCACCTTCTCACCTGTAAACTGCAAACCTTCCAACATGTGAATTAACATTGTTTTATCCAGAATGTCACTTAGAAATCCCAATGCGATTTAATATACATTGAAATATATTTTAATTTTGCTTCTACCCTTGAGGAATAAGTATTATCTTTTAACTTCACAGAGACTTATGTAGACTGAATTCCACAGTCAAAGTTACATCCTTGACCTCCTAGGCTGCTGTATTAAATCCATCATGGCAATGTATGTATGCATACGTACTGTAAGCCACACTAGTTTTGATCTCCCTTACCCCGGCGAAAAGACTGTTATCACCCACCTTATTTATACTTCTCATAATTTTAAAGACTTTTGTAAGGCCTATATTCCACATAATACAAATCTATCCTGGCCAACTCCTTCCTATAACTCAAGGCCTCTAAGACTGCCAACATCCTTGTAAATCTTTTCTTCACTCTTCCTAATTTAACTCCATCTTTCATGTAGCGGGGGAAACAAAACTGTACAAGTACTCCAAGAGTGGCCTCATCAATAACTTAGCTCTTGGCACAGCTTTCAGTCAACTGTGCGCACTTAGGCTTGTCTGTTCCATGACATTCCCCACTGCTCTCCTATTCATAGTATAGGTATAGTGTATATAGATATAGTATATATAGGTCCTTTGGCAGTTTGACTGTCCAAAATACCACACTTCACACTCATCTGTATTGAAATCCATTTGTCACTCCTCATTTACTTCACTGATCAAGATGCTCCCTGTAATCTATAATTACCTTCTTCACTATGAAGAACTGCTTTAAATTTTTCCCCTCTCATCTTAAACCTAAGCCTGCTAGTTACAGACTTTCCTACCCGACAAATTGTCCACATTTGTTTTGCCCCTCGTGGTTTGATGGTTCCTTAAGGTTGTTATAGTTGGGGGAAGGTGGGGTGGTGGGTAATGGGGATGACTCCCATTACCTATTAAATGGCAAGTGTCTCAAATAGCCTCTGCCAACCAAGTCCAGCTCCTGGCCTTCACGTGTAGCTTAGCTACTGAGCCCAGCAGAACTGTTTCTACTGACAGGAGAAGTGGCAAAGGTGGGTTACTGGTGCCTCAAAACCAGTTGCTTTGTGCAGACAGGGTTCATCAGCTGTGGTTGGTAACTCATCTAGGAGAAGGAGAACTCTGATCTCAAACCTCTATTGTCTTGTGGTTATACCTACTCATGGAGAAGGCTTTGGGAGTAATCCCTGAGGAAAAATCCACAGCTGGAGTCTGGAAGGCAGTCATAAGTTGTATTCAATGATGACTGGCAACTCTTGCACCACTGGTGCCAAACTGTTTTGGTCTCTGCCGTTCCTTTGGATTTATCAGCTGTGTGGGGAGCCTGCTACATGGGCAATAGCGTGCTCCCATATCGTGCTGCCCTGACTTGTATACCTCTTAGACAGCTGGGACACCACTTCCATAGTCGACCCTGACCAGAGGAGGACCTCATGGTTTTATAAACCACATTAAGTTCGCCCCTCAGCTTCCTTAGCTCCAGGGACAACAGTCCAAGCCCATCCAGTCACTTACACAAGTCAGGCTTTCCAGTCCCGGCAACATCCTTGTAAATCTTTTCCATACCCTCTCCAGCTTAATCACATCGTTCCTGAGGTATAGTGACCAGAACATAAGATTCCAGGTGCTGCCTCATCAATGTCTCTTATTGCTGCAACATGACATCCTAATTCTCATACTCGGTGCCCTATCCAGTGAAAGCAAAGGTGCCAACAGCCTTCCTCACCTTGCTTCCCTGCGTTGCCACATTCAGGGAGGTATGTATCTGCATCTCTGAATCTCTCTGCTCTACAGCAGCTCCCCACCTCACCCCCTCGCGGGCTCCGCCATTTACTGTTGTAAGTATGGCCCTGGTTTAGTGTCTCAAAATGAGTCAGTTTGCACTTGTCTGAGTTAAATTCCATCTACCATTTCTTTGCCCACTTTCCCAGTTGATCTAGATTCTGTTGTGGCCTTAAACAGCCTTTTTCACTGTTCACTGAAATCTTAAAAAAATAATCACAGACATTGTCGGAAGCACTCAGTAGGTGAGGTTGCATTTGTGGAAGAAAAACTGCTTGGTTAGAAACCTTGAATTGTTTTTAAAGTTACAGGTGCAGCCTGTCCAGCTGAGAATTTCCTGCCTTTTCTGTACTTTCAGTCGGCATTGTGGTCAAGCAATTGGTCAATCCTAGTTTATTATTTTCCTGCCTTGTCATGGTGGTCATAATACAACCAAGTTACTTGCTAAGCTGTTTTTCAGGGCAGTTAAGTGTGAACCACATTGCAGACATTCCACCCTGCAAAAACTCATTTCAGGGAAGTAGCACCATCAATTTGCGGGAGACTCCCAGAACTTCCGGGAGAGGTGGGATGTCTGCAATAGAGTAGCTCCTTAGCAGCTAGCCAGCTAGTTTAAATAACGTTAGCTATGCTAATGAATGAATGACACCTGTTAAACTCACCTCAACATGTCTTTTACAGTCTTAACCCACCATGGGCAATAGAAAAGTCACTGTTGCGAACAGTGCAGCGAGCAACACTGTCATTATTTTTGACCCCCTATTAGGCAGGGGTACACTTTAGCGTAGTCTGGGGTGATGTACGTTTTATATTTTCTTTTTTTTTGGAACACTCTGCCATGGTGCGTGTTTTCTCTCTCGCGCGCTCCCTCTCTCTCTCTCGTGGTCACTCTCTCTCGCTCTCATGGTCTCTCTCGTGGTCGCTCGCTCTCTCTCTCTCTCTCTCTCTCTCTCTCTCTCTCTCTCATGCTCTCTCTCGCTCACTCTCAAAAAATTGATTTCCAAGACATCTTACATAATTTGCGGGCATCAGGGAGACTCCCGGAACTTCCGGGAGAGGTGGGATGTCTGACATTATTACAGGCCTGAGTCTCAAAGGCCAATCAAGGTGAGGAAAATAGCTTTCCTTCCCTGAAGGGCAATAGTGACCCAGATGGATTTCAATGACAATCCAGCAGGTTCATGGTCATTACTAAAAAGATGATTTTAAATGGAGGGTCATTAGCTGAATGAATGGTTTTTGTGAGTTGTGCAAGATGAGCACAGCAATGGCAGATGGGATTTAATTCTGAAAAACAGAGTAGATGTATGTTGGGGGAATTAGCTGGTTCAGATATGCACAATTATAGGGCCTAGAAAGTACTAAGGAACAGAGACACCTTGATGGACATGTCTATGGATCTCTGAATCCAGCAGCATAGACAGACAAGATGAATAAAAAAGGCACAAAGGAAACTTCATTAGGCAGGGCATAGAATGGAAGAACAATGATATTATAGTATAACTATACAAAACATTAATTGTAGAGGTACAGAGCCAATTGAGTCTGGCTGGCCAACAGCAGATGAGCTGGGTAGTTAAATGTAATTGGAGAAATTATCATTTTCAATACAATAATAATAATTAGTTCAAATTTATATTTGCCAAATGTTTTGATCAGTGACTGCACACAGAACAGACTTAAGAAGCATTGTCATACTTAATTTATGCAAACTTAATTCAAGCGATTTCTGAAAGCCTTCAGTATAATGCTTGTGAACTCTCGAAATAACCAATTAATAATCAGAAAACTGGTCTTTGTTTAATTTCTGAAGCTGGACATTGCAAATGCATGAAAAAACTGGAGTGCCTATGTTAATTCTGCAGGATTTTCCTATTGCCTGTCAATCACATTTTCCATTCTAATCTATTTTTCCGTGGTCTCCCCTCTGTTAGAATCAGGCTCAATGCAAGCTTGAGGAACAACATCTAATCTTCTGTCTGGGAATGTTGCAAACTTCTGGAATTATTATTGAATTCTCAAAGTTTAGATAACTTACTTCCTGTGTTTGTATTTGTTGGAGAAATTTCTGCTTCAGGTCTCCCATTTCTGATATTGACACAGTTTTGATCTCTCTATTAGAGCAACCTACACTACTGGGCACATTCTAAAACAATTTATAATACAGATAATGATGTGTAGTCACCCTCTAACTGCTCTCATTGACTCATTTGACCTGGCTTTGCCCTATCACAGTCATTCCCTTTGCCCTGTCCATCACTCCCGCCACTTCAGCTGGATATAAAACTCTCCTTTATTCTCTCTTTCCTAGTTCTGATGAAGAGTCTCCAACCTGAGATATTAATCCATTTTCACTTCCCACAGATGCTGCCTGACCTGCTGAATGTTTCTGGCATGTTCTGTTTTTATTTCATATCCTTCAACATATATTAAAGCAGGTCTTTATTTTGCCACAAAAAGGCAAACTTTAGCTGAGGCCACGTGATTTCCAGAAAGACCATTCGCACATAAATAACAGCAAGCATGTGTTGGACACTGATTGATATCACTTCTGCATGACCAGTGGTCTCTGTGTATAAGTTTATCATATGTACAGAAATGCCAGATTCATTTTGCTCAAATCTCACAAATGGATTTATATAAAAACATGTATCATGCACTTGAATTTCCTCGTACTCACATTTTTTTTCTCATTTCTGTGGCATCTCAGTTTAACTGTTGCTCTTGTTATGCCGAGAAGGTTAACAAGAAATGCCTCAAATGTTTGGCACACTGGAGGATGTATCTGAGTTGTCATGGGGTAGTGGGAAGGGACTGAATTTCTCCCTCCGTCAAGGAACAAACACAGATACCCAAGTGGAAGTGTCTGGGGCTGGGAAACCAGCAATTATAGTCTGCTGTGCGACTTTTCAGAATGATGCAAGGTTTTTCGAAGATAAAACTTCAATCTGTTTGAATGGGTTAGCTGATTAATTAGAAGCTACTTGCTTAGAGGTTCAGATCTGATCAGTCATGCTAAACATACTTTTATAGTTGCATCACTACATTGTACTCTGCCTCTGAAACTTGAGGCATTAGCTTCAATGGAATGAATTTGGAGGCATGGGAAAGGCTACACTCAGTGGCTACTTTATTAGGTACACCCCTACAACTGCTTTTAATTCAAATATCTAATCAGCTAAACACATGGCATCAACTTAATGCACAAAAGCATTCAGACATGGTCAAGAAGTTCAGTTGTTGTTCAGCCCAAACACCAGAATGGGAAGAAACATAGAAACATAGTAACATAGAAATTATACAGCACAATACAGGCACTTCGGCCCACAAAGCTGTGCCAAACATGTCCCTACCTTAGAACTACCTAGGCTTTACCCATAGCCCTCTATTTTTCTAAGCTCCATATACCCCTCCAGGAGGCTCTAAAAAGACTCTATCATTTCCGCTCATAGCACCGCTGTCGGCAGCCCATTCCACACACTCGTCACTCTCTGCGTGAAAAACTTACCCTTGACATCTCCTCTGTACCTACTTCCAAGCACCTTAAAACTATGCCCTCTCATGCTAGCCATTTAAGCCCTGCGGTAAAGCCTCTGACTATCCACATGATCAATGCCCCTCATTATCTTGTACCTCTCTATCAAGTCACCTCTCATCCTCTGTTGCTCCAAGGAGAAAAGGCCGAGTTCACTCAACCTATTCTCATAAGGCATCCTCCCCAATCCAGGCAACATCCTTGTAAATCTCCCCTGCAATCTTTCTATGGTTTCCACGTCCTTCCTATAGTGAGGCAATCAGAATTGAACACAGTTCTCCAAGTGGGGTCTGACCAGGGTCCTATATAGCTGCAACATTACTGCTCGGCTCTTAAACTCAATCCCACAATTGATGAAGGCCAATGCACTGTATGCCTTCTTAACCACAGAGTCAAACTGCGTAGCAGCTTTGAGTGTCCCTCTGATCCTCCACATTGCCAAGAGTCTTACCATTAATGCTATATTCTGCCAGCATATTTGACCTACCAAAATGAACTACCTCACACTTATCTGGGTTGAACACCATCTGCCATTTCACAGCCCATCCTATCAATGTCCCGTTGTAACCTCTGACAGCCCTCCACACTATCCACAACACCCCCAACCTTTGTGTCATCAGCAAATTTACTAACCCATTCCTCCACTTCCTCATCCAGGTCATTTATAAAAATCACAAGGAGCAAGGGTCCCAGAACAGATCCCTGAGGTGCTCCACTGGTCACTGGCCTCCATGCAGAATATGACCTGTTTACAACCACTCTTTGCATTCTGTGGGCAAGCTAGTTCTGGATCCACAAAGCGATGTTCCCTTGGATCCCATGCCTCCTTTCTTTCTCAATAAGCCTTGCATAGGGTATCTTATCAAATGTAAACTAATTGATTTTGACTGAGGAATGATTGTTGGTGCCAGATGGGGTAGCTAGAGTATCTCAGAAACTGCTGATCTCCTGGGATTCTCACGCACGACTGTCTCTAGAGTTTACAGAGGATGGAGCAGAAAATAAAACAAATGAAAGAAACATCCAGCGAGTGAAAGGTTTGTGGGTGAAGATGCTTTGTTACTGAGAAAGGTCAGTGGAGAATGGTTAGATTGGTTCAAGCTGACAGGAAGTGGACGTAATTCAAATAACTGCAAGTTACAACAGTGGTGCGCAGAAGTGCATCTGAACATACAACACATTAAAACTTGAAGTGCATGAACTACATCAGTAGAAGACCATGAACATATACTTAGTGGCAGTCCTCCAGGAAGCACACAATAAAGTGGCCACTGAGTATGTATAATGGATTTGGAGATATTAATGCATAGATAGTGTTCTTTGACAGTAATGTAGAAGCTGAACTATTATAATTCAAAGTATGTAGGATGTAGAAACAATTTTGGCTTAATTGAATAGATATTAACATGGAACCAATATGGTGATTAATAATTTTAAAACAATGGGAAGCGAGTGGAAAATGTTCACGATTTGCAGAGCAGTGAGCTACATTTTATGTTTGGAGATGAATAATCAGCAGTGGGGGAGGGGCAGGTGGGGAGAGGACAGGATGGGAAGATTCAGCTTTGTATCACTAGGGAAATAAAAGAAGGCGTCAAACTAAAAAGCACAAAGTTGCCAAGAGCAGTGGGAAACCAGAAGATTGGGGCAAAAAACTTTAAAAACAATAAAGAACTACTAAGCAAGCAATAAGGAAAGGAAAGATTTATTATGGAACCAGCACAAAATACAAAAACAGAGAGTAAAAGTTTTGATAATTATATAAAGCGGAAAGGGTGACTAAAGTGAGTGTAGGTCCTTTAGAAGATGAGAACGTTAATATGGTAAGGGCCAAAACCTTGACTGACTATTTTGTGTCAGTCTTCATTATGAAGGACGCATCTAACATGCCAAAGAAAGATGTCATAGATCTGATGGGAGGTGAGGATTTGGATACAATCATTGTCATGAAAGAGGTAATGATGAGCAAACTAGTGGTACTAATGTTTGACAAGTCCACTGGTCCTGATGGGATGCATCCCAGGGTACTGAAAGAAATGGTGGATGTTATAGTAGATACTTTTGTTATCATTCTCTGGATTCTGGGCAAGTGCTGGCAGACTGAAAGACAGTGAATGTCACACTACTGTTTAAAAAAGAATGTAGGCTTAATGTCTGTAGTCAGAAAAATGGATAAAGGAGGAAATAGCAAAAGAATTGGATAGAAGTAGTTTCATCAGGCAGACACAGCATAGATTCGTGAAGGGCAGATTCCATTTGGCAAACTTTCTGCAATTCTTTGAGAATATGATGAATACAGCAGATAGGAGGAAACAGGTGGATGTTGTAAACTTGGATTTCTAGAAGGCATTTGATAAGGTGCCACATAAAGGACTTATGCATAAGATAAGGATGCATAGAGTTGGGTGTAATGTAGTAGCCTGGATAGAGGGGTGGCTAACCAACCGAAAGCAGAGAGTGGGATACACAGGTGTTTCTCTAGTTAGCAGTCAGTGATAAGCAGAGGGCTGCAGGGATCGGTGATGGGTCCACCACTGTTGATGATATACATTAATTATTTTGAAGAGGGGACCAAGCATCTAAGTTTGCTTAGTAAATTGAGTGGAAAAACAGATCATGCCGAGGATATGGAGAGTCTGCAGAGAGATGTGAGTAGGCCAATCGACTGGGCATGGGTGTAGCAGAAGGACTACAACATTGGTAAATGTGAGGTCATCACTGGAAAGCAAACTAGAAGATCGGATTTTTATTTAAATAGTGAAAGATTGCAGGATGTTCAGAGGGACTTGGGAGTGCTTGTGCATGAATCGCAGTAGGTAAATTTGTAGTTGTAACAAGAAGGCAAATAGAGTGGTATGCTGCAACTGCACAGGTTACTGGTGGGTCTGTAATACACTTGAACAATTTCCTGGGTAGTGTACACCAAGTCTACAGGTGGAAAGTGCACATAGCAATATATATATTTTTTAGGCATCCGTTAGTCTCATGAGACCATGGATTTGCGTCTTGGAATGTTTCCAGGGCGCAGGCCTGGGCAAGGTTGTGTGGAAGACCAGCAGTTGCCCATGCTGCAAGTCTCCCCTCTCCACACCACTGATGTTGTCCAAGGGAAGGGCATTAGGACCCATACAGCTGGGCACCGGTGTCATTGCAGAGCAATGTGTGGTTAAGTGCCTTGCTCAAGGACACAACATGCTGCCTCAGCCAAGGCTCGAACTAGTGACCTTCAAATCACTATACGAATGCCTTAACCACTTGGCAATGCGCCAACACATATAGCAGTATATTATTATTCCTGTAACACACTGGAATTGTCTGTTTAGTTTATTCCTAAACAAGTGTGAGCATTAATATCTTTACATTTATTTTTATTGCAAAATCTAGAATGGTGTTTTTATTGATGTATGGTTGTACATTTTAGGTCACAAATTGACTAATTATTGGATTTTGATCTAAATTTTGTTTTGGGAAAATATAGTTTTTCAAGATCAGACAGTGCCTTAGAAGTAAGCACTGGTTTTCAGAATTCTCTAAATGTGCTGAAGTACAACCAAGTTTTCTTCATATCTGGAAAATAATTGGATGTAACAACTTGCTATTTCATTAATATTTGGAGTTTAACATCAATTATTGCAAATTGTAAATTTCGACTTTAGTAGATGCTAGATACTGAGTAAAGCTGCATTTATTCCTGCCCTGACCATACAATGTCAGTATAAGGTCCATATCCCAGAAAATTGAGCTGGTGCATATAAACAGTTCTCATCAATATAACTTTGAGAGATGAAATATCTCATTTTTGGCTTGTAACTTTATTTTATTGCTCTAATCTAATATTTTATCAGTTCTTTTTTAGCTTGCCAGATAGTTGCTATTATTAATGGGATCTATTAAAGCACTCTCTCTATTGCTTTGAACCTCACTTGTATCAATTCAGTTGCAAATTTATAGCACTTATTAGTGCTGGATATTATTTGTAACAGCCAAAATTGGTTATATCGTTATTTCTACACTTTCAGTTCTGGTGCAGCAGAATTAACTAATAGTCCTTCATTTGACAGAAACACAGGGAAGAAAGAACTTCAAGATAAGTAGGAAAGGACATCATTTGTAAAGAGAGCATAATGTGACTACAGTGGTTATAGAAAGATTAAGTGTGCGGGCACAGATCTGGCAAATGAAGTTTAATGTGAGGAAATATGAAACTGTCCATTTTGAAAGGAAAAATAATAAAAAAGATGAATATTACTTAAATATTGAGTGATGCAGAACTCAGATGCAGAGTGATTCGGGTTTGATAATATATGACTTATGAAAGGCCTGTCTTCAGGTACAGCAAGTAACCTACAAAGTGAACAGAATGTTCTTGTTCATTGCTCAGGCATTTAAAACATAATGAAGGAGGTTATGCTGCCATTCTCTGGGTTAATCATGAAAGCACATCTGGAGTGCAGCTGGGTCATTGTAATGGGTATGATATTGATGGAGGGGTATCCCTTTGACTGGTGGCATGTGACCAGTGGTGTTCCACAAAGATCAGTTCTGGGACCTTGGTTGGTTACGATATGTACAAATGATCTAGATTAATATGTATATGGTCTGATTAGTTAACTTTACAGATGATACAAAAATTGGTGGAGTTGTGGATAAAGTAGAAGATGTCAAAGGGTACGGAAAATTTGGGTGGAGAAATGATGGAGTTTGATCTGGATGTGTGTGAGATGTTGTAATCAGGGAGGTCAAATGCAAAAGGAAATTATACAGTAAATGACAGGACCCTTAGGAGCATGGGTGCACAGAGGAAACTTGGGGTGCAAGTCATAGCTTCCATAAAGTGACAGCACAAGTGGAGAGAGCGATGAGGAAGACTCGTGACATGCATGCATTCATTGGTTGAGGCATTGAGTGCAAAAGTCAGGAAGTCATGTTGCAACTGTATAGAAGTTTAGGCCACATTTGGAATATTTGTGTGCAGTTCGGTTTTCTGCACACAGGAAGGAGAAAGAGCAGGAAGAAAGGTTCACCAAGATGGTTCCTGGAATGGACAGCATTAGTTATGAAGAGAGGTTGGACAAACTTGGATGGTTTTCTCTAGAGTGTTAGAACTTTATATAATCATGGAAAGGTAGATGGTCATAGTTTCTAGCCCAGGTGGAAATGTTAAATACTAAATTGCATAGTTTTAAGTGAGAAGAGTAGAGCTTAACAGAGGTTTGTAAGGGTGCTTTTTTTTTAACACGGCAAAGTGGCAGCTCCCTGATCATGCTGCCAGCGGAATAGTAGAAGCAGGAATGATTAACAACAGTTAAGAGGCATCTTGACAGACACATGGGATAGAATGATACAGGTCAGATGTAGGCATAGTTATATTGTCATAATGATGGGCTGAAGGTCCCTTTCCAGTGCTGTGCAGTTTCATGTTATATATTCGATGGAATATGTATAATTTTCGTCTAGACGAGATGGAACTTAATCCCAACTAATGTGAGGTGATCTTCTTGGCAAGTCAAATAGAGGTAGGACATGTACAGCAAATGGGAAGGAGCTAAGGAATTTTGATGGAAAGAAGTTCCCTGGGGTCCCAGTTTATAGTTGCTTGAAAGAGCCAAGATAACGTGAAAAAAAAGGCATATTGCATGCTTACCTTTCTACGTTGAGTATAGAAAATAAAAGTTGGGACATGGTGCTGCAACTTAACAAAACACTGGTTGGATTGTACTTGGATTACCATGTTAATTTCTGACACCACACTATAGGATGTATTTGCACAGGGGAGGGTGCAAAGGAGATTAACTGGTATTTTGTCTCGGTAGAAGGACTTGGAGCTGAGCGGTGATCTGATACAAGTAAATATAATTATAAGATGCATCGATAAGGTTGGTCCGAATATAGGGGAGGTATTGTAATTAAGCAGCTAGCATAATGCCAATCCATTACCAGCAACCCAGGTTCAGTTCCACCACTATCTAATGAGTTTGTACTTTCTTTCTGTGACCGCGTGGGTTTCCTCTGGGTGCTCTGGTTTCCTCCCGTATTCCAGAGATGTGTAAGTTAGTAGTTAATTGGTCACATGGATGTAATTGGGCAAGGATGGGCCTGTTAGGTCAGAAGGGCCTGTTACCGTGCTGTATCTCTAAATAAAATAAAAATAAATAAAATCTTTTTCTCGTGCATGAGAACAAGGAAGCACAGGTTTAGTGTGAGAGGAAAGAGATTTAACGGGATTTAAGGGGGATTGCTTTTTAACATACGGAGGGGTTGATATCAGGAAATCATGGTGTTTCGGAGAAATTTAGACATGCACTTAAGTAGGCAAACCATAGAAAGATGCAGGCCTAATGCAGTTGCATGGGATTGGTGTTAATAAGCAAAAAAGGCCGGTATGAAGATCGTAGCCTGAAGGGCTCTACTCTGCACACTAGAACATAGAAGTGGTGGATGAGGGTGGGATGGATATAGGGGAATGTGTGGTTCCTTTAGTGATTGTTTAAAAATAAGAGACCAATCACTGAAGACAGAGAGGAAGGGAGTATTTTTTCTCTCTCAGAAGGTCATGTTAGTTTAAAAATTTCCTCCTGAAAGGGCTGTAGAAATAAAGTATGAATATTTTTAAGCAGAAGCAGATGGATTTTTGATAAGCAGGAGGAGATAGGTTACTGGAATAGCCAGGAACGCAGAGCCAAGATTACAGCTGTGGTCTTAATGAAGGGCAAAGCAAGCTTGAGGAACCAAGTAGGTTGCTCCAACTCCCAAATAATATGCTCATATGATGTAATGTTATTGGTTACCTCTCATTTTTAATTTATTTCTGAAAAAATTCTCTTTGATGTTAAATAAATTTGAGTTTGGACAGCTTATTTTGAAGCTGGAGCTTGTTATGTTTAAATGAGATTAAAGGCAACAGGAGAGATTTCTTTTATGTGGTATAATTGCATTGCTTTGTTCGTTTATTTTATATATTGCTGATGTGAGTCTATAACTGTCACAACAAATTAACATTACCTATGAAGTTGTAAATACTAAGACTGTAAATAGTTAGAAATACACCAATGCATTTTGATCTCTGTGAACTATTAATAACTGTTGAAAGTAAAGTGTCTCATCCCTGTTATAGATTATTTTGTATAGGAAATTGAGTTACGTGGTGTAGTGGTTATTGCCAATTCTGGATTACTGTGTACAGTACTGGCTTCTTATATAAAGAGAATGTAAAAGCAATTCAGAGAAAATTGACTACACTGATGGGGACACAGGAGACTAGATGCTAGAAGCTGCAGCAATAAGCAATGCTGCTGAAGAACTCAGAGGGCTGAACTTGATGCAGGGTTTCAACCCAGAACATCAACAATTCCTATCCTCTCACAAATGCTGTTTGACCCACTGAAATCTTCCGGCAGGTTTTCATTACATGGAAGCCAGGAATAAGTAGGCTTCATGTGGAAATGTTGGACTGACTCGGCTGGGGTTTAGAAGAGTGCGACAGGTATTGACACATACGTACGTTCCGGAAAGGCCTTGACATGACTAATGTGGAGAGAATACTTCTGCATGTGGGAGAATATGGAAATGAGGGTAATTATTGTAAAATATGGCAGAAATAATAATATTTGCAAACTGGGGGAGGGGGGAGGGTCGTGAGTTTTGAACTTTCTTCCTCAAGTCTTTCAATATTTTGAAGTCAGAGGTAGAAAGAATCTTGATAAGCGAGGGGATGAATGGTCACCAGGAACAACCTGGAAACTGAGCTGAGGTTACAGGTCAACCATGATCTCATTAAATGGAAGAGAAATCTTGTGGCTGCTTCTAATTCCCAATGTACAGTGTCATAACATGGGGTTTGGGACTGGGACACAAGTGACATCCATCTTTGAAAGTTATTTTTCCATCTAGCCAGGGCACCCTTATTTTTGACTATTTTTGCATAAGGTATAAACTGGCCTTCCTGAAGTGATCCGTTCACAATCAGATTTCAACAATACAAACAAGTTGAATAATTTTAATAGCATAGATTTTCTGAAAAATCAATTTGTGTTTTTTTTGAATTCTGTGTCCTCAAGGCATAAAATAGATGGGTTAAAGTTGATGGAAAATCAGAGTATTAAAAATCTAAAAAGAAACCTCCTTCTTATCCACTCATATCCAATTTTAATGGAAGTAAAATTTTGGCTTTTCAGCGGTTCACTCATGTCTCACAAGGATACTGCATTTTATGGTGTTCCACGTCAGGAAGATTTCAAGAAACTGGTAAATGAGAACAAGTGAAAAGTTCTCACAATGTATCACATTGTTTAAGTACATTTTGTGAGGAAAGAGGAACATGAACATTTCTTACAGGTATACCTGTTGGCAGACCTACCACTCATCTCCCCTTCCTCCCTCCTCCCTCCGGTCAGAGCAAAGGGGTGAATGTTCCCCAGCTAAGGATGGTGGTCACAGACTCAAGATCAGCAGAATGCTGTTTTAGACAGAAATAAGGAGAAATGAGGCCTAGTTCATTAGACATAGGAGCAAAATTAGGCCATTCAGCCCAGTGAGTCTGCTCTGTCATTCAATCATGGCTGATTTATTTTCTCTCTCAACCCCATTCTACTGCCTTCTACCTCTAACATTTACTACCCTTAATAATCAAGAACCTATCATGCTCCGCTTTAAATATCCCAATGACTTGGCCTCCATAGACATCTCTGGCAATAAGTTCTATAGATTTCCACCCTCTGGCTAAAGAAATTCTTCTTCATCTCTGTTCTAAAGGGACATCCTTCTATTCTGAGGCTGTGCCCTCTGGTCCTAGAGTCCCCCATTATGGGAATTACCCTCTCCATGTTCACTCTATCTAGGCCTTTATATATCTGGAAAGTTTATAAGTTTATATTAGATACCCACTTCATTCTTCTAAACTCCATTGAGTACAGGCCTAGAGCTACCAATTGTTCCTCATATATTAATCCTTTTATTCCCAGTATATTTTCTCAGGAACCTCCTCTAGACCTTCCCCAATGCCAGTGCATCATTTCTTAGATGATGTATATGGAATAAGGGAGATGAACTTGTAGCACAGTTAGAGAGAGACTGGTATGTATGATGTTGTGGGCATCACTTGGCTGTAAGATTATAGTTGGGAGCTTGACATCCAAAGGTACACGTTGTATTGAAAGGACAGGTAGGTAGGTAGAAGAAATAAAATTAAATCCTTGGAAACAGGTGCCATAGCGTCGGAAGGTGTAGAATCGTTGTGGGCAGAGCTAAGAACCTGCAAGAGTAAAAAGACCGTAATGAGAGTTACATACAGGCCTCCAAATAGTAGTAAAAATGTAGGCTCCATATTATAACAGGAGATAGAAAACGCATGTCAAAAGGGCAATGTTACGATCATCATGGGGGATTTCAATATGCAGGTCTGTCTGCCTAGGTACCATATCCGATGTGGACTTTGGTGACCATGGTTTTCCATATAAATCTATCCTTCGTTTTTTGGATGACTTCCATTTCCTTGATGTGTAGCCAGTTGGCTATGCTTTTGATCTACATAAGCCGAGGTCTTCCTCTAGGTTTACTCCCCTCAATCTTTCCAGAGAGTATGAGTTTTTCTAGTTCATCTTTCCGCATGATGTGTCGGGTCTTGTCTTTCTCTTATTGTTGGTATGAGTGATCGAGTCGCTTGGGCTCTTCTGAGAACTTCTTCATTTGATGTGTGTGTGGTCCATAATATTTTTAACATTCTCCTGTAGAACCATAATTCAGCTGCTTCTAGTCTCTTTTCCATTGCTGGAGAAATGGTCCAGCATTCACTTCCGCAAGTCAGGATAGAATAAATGTAGCACTGCAGTACATGTATTCTGTTTTTAGTGTGCATGCTCATCTTTCTGTCTGTTAATATGGTCTTCATCTTTTGGAAAGCTTCTTTCGCCATTGCTATTCTGTATTTGATATCTGTGTCGCACCTGCCATTACTTGTTATTAGGCTGCCAAGATATTTGAATTTGTTGACTTGTTTGATGTTTGTATGCAGGTAGATTGGTAAAATCACGTTGGTGCTGGATACCAAGAGGAGGAATTTGTACAATGCCTACAAGATGGCTTTTTAGAGCAGCTCATGGTTGAGCCCATGGGAGAGGGGAATCAGCTATTCTGGATTGAGTGTTGTGCAATGAACCAGAAATGATTAGAGAGCTTAAGGTAAATGAATCCTTAGGGAAGAGTTATGATAATATGATAGAACTCACCTTGCAATTTGAGAGGGTGAAGTTAAAGTCAGATGTATCAGTATCATTGTAGATTAAACGGAATTACAGAGGCTTGAGAGAGAAGCTGGCCAAGGTTGATTGGAAGGGGATGCTCGCAGGGATGATGGCAGAGCAGCAATGGCTGAAGTTTTTGGAAGCAATTTGGAAGGTACAGCATAGATACATCCCAAAGAAGAAGAATAAATATTCTAAAGGCAGGATGACACAACCGTGACTGTCAAGGAGAGTCAAAGCCAACATAAAAGCCAAAGAGAGGGCATATATCGGTAATACAGCAGAAATTAATGGGAAGTCAGAGGATTGGGAAGCCTTTAAAAACCAACAGAAGGCACATAAAATATCATAATGAGGGAAAAGATGGACTATGAAGGTAAGCTAGCCAATAATATTAAAGATGACACCGAAGGTTTCTACAGGTATATAAAGAGTAAAAGAGATGCAAGAGTAGATATAGGATCACTGAAAAACAATGTGTTGGAGAGATAGTAATGGGGGACAAGGAAATGATGAGCAAACTGAGTAAGTCTTCACTATGGAAGACACTAGCAATATGCTGGAAGTTCGAGAATGTCAGGGGGTAGAAGAGAGTGAAGTTGCCATTACTAGAGAGAAGGTACTTGGGAAACTGAGAGTTCTACAGGTAGATAAATCACCTGGAGCAGATGGTCTGCACCCCAGGATTCTGAAGGAGGTGGCTGGGAAGAGACTGCAGAGGCATTAGCAATGATCTTTCAAGAAACAATTGACTCTGGCATGGTTCCAGAAGACTGGAGAATTGCAAATGTTACTTCATTTTTCATGAAGGAAGAGAGGTAGAAGAAAGGAAAATTATAGGCTAGTGGTTGGGAAGATGTTGTGGTCTATCATTAAGGGTGTGGTTTCAGAGTATTTGGAGGCACATGATAAAATAGGATATTTATGTAACGTGTAGTTATTTGCGATACTGTCACCTTCCTGTCAGCTTGAAACATTCTGGCCATTCTCCCCTGACCTCTCTCATTAATGAGACATTTTGAACTGGATTTTTTAAAATTTATATTTTTGCACCATTCTCTGGTGAGACTGTTGTGCAGGAAAATCCCAGGAGATCAGCAGTTTCTGAGATATTCAAACCACCCTGTCTGGCACCAACAATCATTCCACAGTCAAAGTCACTTAGATAGATCACATTTCTTCCCCATTCTGATGTTTGTTCTGAACAACAACTAAACCTTTTGACCATGTCTGCAAGCTTTTATGCATTGAGTTGCTGCCAAATGATTGGCTGATTAGATACTAGCACTATCGAACAGGTGTACAGATGTATCTAATAAAGTGACCTCTGAGTGTATTTCTCACAGTTCACTCTATCTGACTGAGTTTCTGCCCACCCTCACCAATAGAAACTCAACCATTCAGCATTAAAGTTTAATAAGACTATTGAGTGAAGAAAGGAACTGGATAACACTTATCTATTGCACAGCCCTAGTACATCGGAAAAGAACATGGTGAGCTACTTTCTTAAGTCATTGTAAAATATGGCACGGTTTGGGAGGGAAGTCCAGAATTACAACCACTAGTGATGAAATGGTGGTACATCTGCAATTCAAGATGTTGTGTGCTTAGTGCAAAACACGGAAAGTTGGTGTTCCCATGTGCTTTGGTGTTCTTAAGTGTGTAGGTGGTAAAGGTTTGATCCTTGGTGAGTTGCTGCAATGCATTCTAGGGGGCCATGTAGAATGCACTTACAGTTTATTAGTTTTTCAATCGGAGAATTGGGAGCTAATGATGCCCTCTGCTTCATCCAGGATGATAATGTGGTGAATAAAAAGGTTCAAAGGTTCATTTTGATTGTCAAAGTATGCATGTACAATAAAACTCTGATATTTGTCTTCTCCGGACAGCCAAGAAATATAGAGATACCACGGAGTTGATGAAAGAAAAGATATGAACTCCACCCCTCAGCACAAAACAGAAAAGAAACAAAACTCACAGACACCAAAATCCTCACCCCCTCCCCAGCAGAAAAAAACAGCAACAATAAAAATCCCAACCCCTTCACTTGCAGAAAAAGACAGTGATAATAACAATCCCTGAGCCCCTCAGCCGCAGAAAAAAACAGAAAAGAAAAGAATAATGATCACGGTAATTGCAAATTCTGGAAATCTGAAAAGAGAAAATGTTGGAAATACTTTATGGGTCGGACAGCATCTGCGGGAAGAGAAAACAAATTAACACTTTGGGTTGAAGACCTTTCATCAGAACTGGGAAAAAGAGAAAACAAGTTAGTTTTAAGTTGGAGAGAGGGTGGTGCAGGATTGGAAAAGACAAAGGGAATATCTCTTGTGGAATAATTTTAGGATTGCCTAACTGATTCCAATGTTTACAATATTTTCTGATTAATAAATTATTAGGAAGTTAAAGAGGAGATAGAACAAAAGGACGTGTTAAAACTGGAATGCAGGTCAGAACTGTTGCTGAATCTGAAACTAAAAGGATCATGTTGGAAATGCTCTGCACATCAGGCAATGTCTATGGAGAGAGAAAATTTAAGCTAATAGTTAAAAAATAAACTAAAGATTTGGATATGAATGATCAGTAAGGTTACAGGGGATCTAACATTTAGAGAAGTAGGTCTTGGTGTGCCAAGTGGATTAAAATGCAGATTAGTGTGAGTTGATGCATTTTTGGAAATCAAACCAGTGTAGAGCTTATACTATGAATGACAGTACACCAGGGAGTGTTATGAAACAGAGGGACCTAGGAGCATGCATTCCTTCATTGGTCAGGACATTGAGTATATGAGTTGGGACATTATGTTGCAGTTGTTTAAATCATTGTTGAGGCTGCACTTGTAGTTTTGGTTACTTTGTTATAGGGAAGATGTAATTAAACTGGAAAGAGTCAAGAAAATATGAGGATGTTGCTTGGACAAGAGGGCCTGAGTTATAAGGAGAGGTTGGTCAGACAAGGTCTTTATTTTTCAGAGCATAGGCGAATGAGGGGTGACCTTATAGAAGTTTATAAAATCATGCGGGTTATAGCTAAGGACGATGCTAACAGTTTTTTCCCCTGAGTAGGTGGGTCTAAAAATAGGAAGCGTAGATTTAGGGTGAAAAGAGAAAAATTTAGAAAGGACCCAAGCAGCAAGTTTTTCACACAAGGGGGTAGTAAGTATATGTAAAGAGCTGTCAGAACAAGTGGTTGAAGCAGGTACAATAGAAGAAACACTTGCATGGGTACATGGAAGGGTAGGAATATGGGCTGAACACAGGAAATCGGGACTAACTGGTTGGGCATGATTGTTGGCATAGGCTCATTGGACCAAAGGGCCTTACCCATGCCATATTTCTCTATAACTCTATGCATCTAATATTGTAGATAGACAACCTACAGTGGTATTAATCATCTCTAATACAAACAAAAATTTAAGTTTCTTGAAATTGTTGAATATGACAGTGAGTCCTGAAGGTTTCACTGTGCCCATATGGAAGATGAGGTGTTGTTTCTGAGGAAACCACACATAGATATGTCAAAGCTAGAGTGGTTAGCAGAAGTTTCAGGAAACTATGTAGATCATGTTGAGCACAGAGAGCCGTTGAAAGTGTGGTTAGTTCGTTCAAGTACAGAGTAATCCACTGCACATTTGACTAATGTGTTATAGAGAATGGAAATATTTTGTGAAGCACATGCAACAAATGCTGGAGGAATTCAACAGGTCGGGCAGCAACTATGGAGGGAAATGACCAGGCAATGTTTTGATCTCAGAGCCTTCATCAAGACTGGAAAAAAAGAGGGCACCTCTGATTCCCCACCTCCCACCCTTTATTCCATAGTCCACTGTCCTCTCTTATCAGATTCTTTTTCAGTCTGTTGCCTCCCTACCTATCACCTTCTAGCTTCTCACATAATTCCCACTTGCTTTCCCCGTCCTGCTGTTCATCTGCTCCCTCTCCCTCTTTCCAAGCCTGTTGAGGGGCCTTGGTCTGAAGCATCGACTTTTCTTTTCTCTCCATGGATTCTGGCTGACCTGCTGAGTTCCTCCAGCATTTTGTGCGTGTTGTTCCAGATTTCCAGCATCTACAGTCTCCCTTGTGTCTCATCAAGATTTTGAGAAGCTAGGTGTAAGAGAATTACTAGCAACGAATAGTCAGCAAGTTGAGAATAAATATGGGAAATGGAAAGTTTGTGTCAGCTACACTGCAAAATACTGCATTCCCAATAGTCATAGCCTAATGAATCCTTTCAGAAGTTTGGTGCTCAAATCTGAACTTCTGCTTCCTCAAGAGATATGGGAAGGATGCAAATAAATGTGCAAAGGATTTAATCACAGGATTCAAAGTACATTTATTCTCAAAGTTCGTCTGCTTACAGGCAGCAACAAAGCATTTAACTTGAAATATCCCAATTAAAAAAAGAAAGACCAACAGCCAATGTGTAGAGAAAGAGAAAAAAAAACACAGATCATGCAAACAATAGAAGCAAGCAACAGCATTCCAAACTAAATTGAATCTGTAGGTCCAAATCCCCAGAACAGCTGGAGTAGGCCCAAAGCCTCGGTCTCAGTTCATCACACAGCAGGGCAAATTACTGCAAAGCTGGCAGATCTGAACCACATAGCAGCCGGAGCAATCTCACAGCCTCAGCGCTGCAGTGAGAGGAGTGAACATTGTGGGAGAGTGAGCAAAATTGGCTTAACCCTCACTCTGGGCCTAGAACTTGCCACCCTGTCCAAAGCCATCCTTGACCTCTCCAAATCAGCTTGGCTCTTAGAGTGATCTAACCTAACACCTGATTTAGGTGGATGAGAATTGAAACTCCTCCGACTTAACTCGTCTCTGAATCATTGGCTCCAACTCCATCTCTGACAGCGACACCATATCTGTCTGTGACACTGTCTTGAATACATTACACTCCGACTGTGCAACTCACCAGCATGGCTTATCCCTTGAGTCAGCTTCTCCTTCGCTCGCCCTTCATTGTTGTGTTGATAGTCTAGCACAATTTACCTCAGAAAAAGTATTATGAATGAAGTTTTTAGTTGTACTTCTTCCCTTTTGAACTACCAGTAAGCTGCTGCCCAACTTCTGTAGTGCCATCTTAAACTGGAAGTTTAAATATGATGAGAAACATATGCATAAATGGACTGGTTAGGCCAACTAGACATTTGGATGCAGCAGCTGCTTCTTTGTTGACATGTCCTTTAGAAACCAGGAATTTTTTCGAAGTAATTTGTTTCTGTGAAGAACTACAACTCATCGTCCAATACTGTCATCCAGTAAGGGTGGCACGGTAGCGTAGTGGTGAGCACAACGCTTTGCAGTACCAGTGACCCAGGTTCAATTCCTGCCACTGTCTGTAAAAGTTTGTATATTCTCCTTGTGACTGCATGGGTTTCTTCCAGGTGCTCTGATTTCCTCCCACAGTCCAAAGATGTAAAGGTTAGTAGGTTAATTGGTCATCGTAAATTCTCCTGTGATTAGGCCATGGTTAAGTCGGGGGTTGCTCCGCTCGTGGCTCAAATGGCTGGAAGGGCCTATTCCATACTGTATCTCAATAACAAAATAAATATATAAATAATTTCAGTGTGTGCAAGACTCTATCTTCCTTAAGAGAGCCGGCTGATCTTCTAGTTTGCTTGTTACACTTCTAGTGCCATTTTAGACAATTAGTTTAATCCTAACACACTGACACATTGTGAAGCTAATGATATTATTCCAAGAACAATTCTACTGAATTACTTAAAGCGTAAACAATAGAGAAAAGTGATTCCGTTTATCAGAATGTTTAGTGCAGCTCATTCCAATAAAATAAACTTTGATTCCTTTAAGTCCCATATTTCCCTTTAATTGCTTCTTAGTTATTGCTTCAACGTCTTGTAGCAGTGCTCACTTTAATCAATTGCTGGATAAATTTCTCCTGATTTCAAATGAGAGTATGAGTAACTAACATATTTATGACCCTGATGAAGTCCCGATGAAGTCATGATGAAGGGTCTTGGCTTAAAATGTCAGCTGTTTATTTCCCTCTGTAGATGCTGCCTGACTTGCTCAGTTTCTCCAGCATTTTGTGTGTGTTACTCAAGACTTCCAGCATCAGTCTGGTGGAAACGTTTTCCCTATATTCACCCTGTCAACCCCTTCCAGCGCTAATATGAAATTCTACCAGGTCACCATGTAGACTTTTATTTCACTTCAAAACACTTTGACATCAATTTTTCCTGATTGTTGGAGTCTTTCATTTCTGGGGTGTATTGTCCTTGCAATATTCTTCTGCCGTATGGTCGGGGCTCTATGATCTCTGAATTCCTGTCATTTGAATGTCAACTAGATCAGGAGTGGTGCCACTCAAGGTCGTGTACCTGTTGTTTGTTTCTTCTCTGTGAGCAGAGCCTCTTGCAATGAGATGAGTTCCTTAACAACCTTCTACCAGGCTGTCTGCAGCCCTTGTTCTGAGTCTCCAAAAAACCTCAGAGCAGCCTGTTTTCAAAATAACTGCTTGCCATGCACTACTGCTAAGGTATTGTGTAGAATCTTAATGCTGGTAGCCTATCATATCCCAACAGAAGATGCCATCTCAGCCAATACTAATAATCCTTCTCAGCTTGCTATATCCATTTGCTTGGTGCATTCTGAAAACCAGATGTACCATCAGAAACTGTGAAATAGAGGGAGTAAGGCTGGTTAATTTCTGCTCCTTTCTCAAGAGCAATTTCCTAAAACCTGTCACCAATATGTAATCTTCTCATGATTCTTCTCAATATCACAGGTAGAGAGGCGAGTAACAGTATAGAGATTAAGAGGAAGCATCCTTTGTTGATTGCTAATGAAGCTTAACTCAGAGCAGTGATAGTATGTATCAAGCATCTATATCACATGGTACATCATTTTCTTTAAGGTATATAGAACCATAGAGTAATATGGCATGGAAACACTGTAGGCTCTTCTGGTCCATCCTGATCAGACCATCCTTTCCGCCAGTGCCAGTTGCCTGCATTTTGCCTATAATCCTTCAAGCTCCTCCCCAACATGCACCTATTCATACCTCTTAAATGTTATAATTGCACCTGACTTGACCAGTTCCTCTGGCAGCTCATTGTAGGTACTCACTATCCTCTGAAGTTAACTCTCAAGTCTCATTTAAATTTCTCCCCTCTTATCTTGTAACTCTGCCCTCTAGTTTTAGATTCTCCAACCCTATCTATACTGCTTATCCATACTCCTCATAATTTGTTAACTTCTATGACGTAACCTCCCTTTCTCCTACACTCCGGGGAACAGAGATCAGATGTGTCCAACCTCGCCCTGCAGTCCAGGCAACATCCTTGTAAATCTCTTCTGCACCCTCTTCAGCTTGATGATGTCTTTTCTATAACAGGATGACCAAAACCATACACAATATTACAATGCAGCCTCATCAATGACTTATGCAACTGTCATATCATGTTCCTCCTTCTAAACTTGGTGCCCTGGCTGATAAAGACCAGCATGCTAAGTGCCTTCTTCACTACCCTGTGTACTTGCTTGGCTGTTTTCAGTGAACTGTGCACTTGTACTGGCAAGAGCTCATTGATGACCCAAGGGCAGGGGGAGAGATGCAGACATGAATGAACAGTTCACTCAGTTTTAATAAGAACTATACAGAACAAGGGAAAATAATAAACACTAGGCCAACAGGGCAGCTAACTGAAAACTCTCAAACTAAACACCATCACTGTGTCTTGAAAGCAGTAACCTAGAGCTAAACTAAAACTTCTCATTTAACAGCGGCTGTCTAAAATCACTAACCTTCATTCCCGGAATGTGGTCTAACCTAAGCAGGGAGCCTTGTCACCGTGGTGCTTCAGTCAAGACTTGACAAGACTAACGCACAAGGAATAGAGTTGAATACAATTACAAGAAACTGTAATTGGCTGGAAGGAGTGCATTCTCATGTGGGTGATTGTTGTCTCCTTTCAGCCGTCCACCTGTGAAAGTGCCCAGACTCTGTGACAATGTCTGTGGCTGGGACAAGTTTCTCCATCCCACTATACTCATCAGTGCCCTGCTATTCACTGTACAAGGCCCAGCCTGATTTGACTGTTCAAAATGTATCACCTTAAACTTATCTAAGTTGAAATCTATTTTCCATTCCTTAGCCCTTTTCTCCAGCTGATCAAGATCTCCTTGCAATTTATTGTAATCTGGTTGACTATCAGTAAAACCCCCAATTTAGTATCATCAGCAAAGTTGCTAATTGTTTACAATTGT
Source organism: Mobula birostris (assembly GCF_030028105.1). Classification (NCBI taxonomy): domain Eukaryota; kingdom Metazoa; phylum Chordata; class Chondrichthyes; order Myliobatiformes; family Myliobatidae; genus Mobula; species Mobula birostris. Next base: position 144,970,991 of record NC_092372.1, on the reverse strand, counting down.
TACTTAAGTCTATATAGATAATGCGCCCTGAGTTACTTTTATCTATCTCAGGGTTTCCCAACCTTTATTATGTCATGGACCCCTGTCTTTAACTGATTGGTCTATTGACCCCAGATTGGGACTCTCTTCAAAAAAAAACTCAAAAAAAGTTCATCAGACATGACTTCCTACACACAAAACTAAGCTGACTATTCCTCAGCAGGCCTTGACTGTTCAAGTGATTGTAGATTTTATCCCTCAGAATTCCCTCCTGTAACTTCTGAAGTCAAGTTTACTGGCCTGTCCTTGCTATCCTTTTGAATGATAGACCAACATTTGTCAACCATCAGTCTTCTGGAACTTTGTCAGTAGCTAATGATGAAGCAAGTATCTCTACAAGCACCTTTGTGATTTCTTCTCTGGCCTTCCATGAGGTCCAAGGATACACTTGGTCAGATCCTGGGGATTTGTCTATCTTAATATGCTTCAAGTCTGCAAAAACACCCTTGCTCATAATATGCATTTGATCTAAGACCTCACTGACTATTACCCTAATATCTTTGGGATTCATAATATTCTCCTTAGTAAACATCAAGGAGGTGGACATTAAACAACTCAGCCATCTCCTGCGACTCCACACATAAGTGGTTTGGGTGGACATCAAAAAGACCTAGTCTGTCTCTAGTTACCCTTTTACTGTTACTATTACTGAAGAACCTTTGGGATTATCTTTAACACTTGCCTGCAAAATCCATCTAATATCCTCTTTTTGCTGTACTGATCTTCCTCTTAAACCTAGTCTTAAACTTTTAAAATTCATTGAAGGATTCATTGGTACCCATCTACCTAAACCAGTCTATGCTTCCTTCTCTTTCCTCACCAGAGCCTTGATATCTCTTGTCAGCCAGGGTCCTCTGAGCTTGGTATGTCAACCCTTTGCCCTAAGAAGAATACACTTCCCGTGGACTCTTGATATGACCCTTTTAAAATCCTCCCAATTTTCAATTGTTCTTTGCCTTTAAGTAGAGTCATCCAGAACTTGTCTATTGCCCTCAGTGTTGTCCCTACTCCAGTTCAGGATCTTAACCTGTGAATCTGTTCAATCTTTTTTGATAATTATTTTAAAGCTAATAGAATTGTGGACACTGGAACCAAAGTACTCCCTAGTTGCCACTTCACTAACTTGGCTTGCCTCTTCTTTATGAGGATTTCCTGTATTGCAGTATACATAGCGAATAAAAAAATACACCAGCTAATGAAGATGTTTTTATATGGTATCTATAACCAAAGTGCTTTAAAGAAGCATGCTTGTATTGTACCTGAGTTGACACACTTAATCAAGTCAACAGTATGGTTAAAATATAGAGGATATTACATGGATGTGTTTTTCCAAAGAGTTCCATTATACAGTTTCTTTCTTTTCGTATTGCTTTATACTGGTTGTTTACCTTAGCATCACAAAACATCTTCCTCACTTCCTTTCGTTAGGTATAGTAATGGAAACTGCATCATACTTATTTGCTTCTAGGTTGGTTCTGCTTGTTATAATGCTTGTGTGATCAATCAGGAGCATAAATACTGCAACTGACAATATTGTAGGTGATTTAAAATTGGCCACTTTCTGCTTCAAATGATCATTCACTTCGCTTTCATGTGTCACAGGGCTATTTAAAATGGGTGATGGTTTTATCCTATCTTTTTGGGATGCAGAAGAGAGTTCCATGTTTACACTTCAGTTCATTGAGAAAAGAGTCAATAAGGATAATCTGTAGTGACTGAGATGGTATTTATTAGTCTAATATCTAAAAGGCACATATAATCTACCAAGGCTTGTTTTTTTCTTTTGAATGCATGGTTTACAGCTGCTTTTTAATCTACACACTGGTCATATCTTCTACACTATGTGTAGTGTCTTTTATTGCACTTAACCCAGAAGGTTTTGGCACCACTGCCCATTTCAGATTCTTTCCAATATTTTCTTCGCTTGACCTTGACAAGGAGTCAGAGAAATTTTTTTTTCAGGAGCTGCTGGCTGACAAAGTTTGAAATTAGCTTTAGGTTCAGATGGTAGCGTAGATCTGGTATTCTTTAACATAAATGCAGTCTGAAGGTACTAGAAAGCTATTCAAAAATAGGGGTTATTTAGAGGTAAAATATAAAATGAATACATTAATATATTTGAAGAGAAACATCTTCAATACTGTCTCAACAAATTGCTAATAATAACTGTGTTTTCTTGTTTTTCTTCAGGGTTTCAAACTTTAATTTAATTCAGCAGTTAAAATTATTGTTTGTGTGCTGCTGAGGCCGAGCTGTTAAGTCTCATTGGCCTGTGATGAATTAGCTGGGCAGCAATAGAGACATTGTAAATGAATTCAGCTCGGCAGATAGGAGAAAAAATATCAGACAGGATGCTATGCTTGTGAGTACTGATTACAACTACCACATCTATTACCTTCAAATAAAGAAATTATGTGTAATATTACCCACATCCATGCCATTCTTCAACCTTACCACAATTCCATTCTCCAATGGAATAACTTCATGATTATGACTATCTTGATTCACATGCAAGGAGTTCCTAGTGTACATGAACATCAAGTTCTATAGGTTTTTATCTACAAGGGAAAGCAAAGAGTAAAACTCAATGATGTGGGAATATCAGGAAGAATGAATCTATACAAATACTATAAATTGCTTTTGAATAAATTAATGGCAAAGCCTTTGCAGCTTCCTGCACTGATGTTATTTAAGCATGCTTATGCTGCCCGACTTTTCTTGTTTTATTATCACTGGCATTCAGGCCAGTGTATAATTTATTACATTCTCAGATAGACAGATAAAATCATAATATTTTACAAAGTTTCACTTGACAAGGCTCTTACTCCAAGCAATCTTAATATATAGATTTAAGAATAAGAAGTGAAAATGTAGAAAATGGTCTTTCAAAGATATTGGCTTGTGGTCCTACATAAAATTTAAGACGTGGATTGATAGATCTTTGTAAGTAAGTGTATCAAGAGATATGGATCACAGGTGGATAATTAGAGTTGAAGCACACCTCACCCATCATCTAATTGAATGTCAGCAAACGCCCCAGGGTCAGAATAGCCCACACTTGTTCTCATGTGCATAATTGGAGTGCGAAAGATTATTACTTCTCGGCGCAGTTCAGAAGCAGACAGAGATCAGTGCCTAGTCATTTTGAATTAATGAAATCAATGTACTGCTGATATGCACATTGCAATTAGGGGAATAGAAACTGAATGCTTAGCTATGCTTTGAAAGCAGCATTTGCAATGGTCAATTGCACTGCATTTGCAAATATTTCATGATTTCTTTTATACCTTGAGTGGATTCCTGGTGAAAAATTCCTTGCTGAAATACCTGGATCTTCAAAGTGAGTGTCTCTGCAGCACATAATCTTCCGAATGCTATCTATCATGTAGTGTGCCCAAACTTAGTCCAATCACAAAAGGTCTATAAAAGATTTTCATAGTTAGAAATGCTATGTCTCTGTCGTAGCCAGCTGTCAAAACTGTCAAAGACTATGGATGTTACTGGCATTTTTCTGACATTCATACTCATTAAAAGACTATTAAAAACTAATCGAACTATTAATATTGATTGAGAAACAGACATTTTAAAGTGTTTGAAACCAAAAGACTTTTAAGTAAAAGTGATTAATCATATGAAAAATCACCTTGTCGGCATTTCTATTGAAATGAATGGAGTTGCTCTCAGCAGACAGATTCCTCAGAATAATGGCTGAAGAACTGCAGGGTGTGTATGCAATGACTGCCCACAGATGGAGTATAGTCTGAAAGTTTCAACAGCACTTCCTGAAATTGACACTTTGACATATTCTTCCATGCCCTCCTCTACTGCCATGATGAGGCCAAATTCAGGTTGGAGGAACATATTCCGCCTGGGAAGTCTCTAACCCGATAGCATGAACATTAATTTCTCTAACTTTTGGTAATTGCTTCCCTGTCTCCTTCTCTTTATTTCCATTCCCCTTTCTGGTTGCCCTCTCACTCCTTCTCTTCTCCTGCCAGCTCCCTCTGGTTTCCTTCTTCCTTATCCTTCCTCCATGGTCCATTGTCCTCACCTATTAGATTCCTTCTTCTTCAGCACTTTACCTCTTCCACCTATCTCCTCTTAGTCCTTACTTCATCCCCTTTCCCCCACTCACGGATCTTCCCCCCCTCAGCTGGTCTTACCTATCACCTGTTAGCTTGAATTCTTTCTCCTTCCCCCACTCTCCACCACCACCTTATTCTGATTGTGCCCTCTTCCTGTCCAGTCTTGATGAAGATCTCAGCCTGAAACGTTGACTGTTTATTACCCTCCATAGAATCTGCTTAATTTGCTGCTTGACTCCATCACTTTGTGTGTGTTGCTCAAGATTTCCAGTGTTTGCAGTCTCTTGTGTTGTATATATCAAATGCTGTCTTGTAAAATTACACGAATATTCCAGAATTCTAACTCCAATATTTTTATATAACCAGTAGGAGACAATGACATGCTTTAACAGTACTTAGGCTCACTGAATGTAACTCTTTTATCCCTCCTGCTACCAGGAGAAGAATTGAATTGTGAGTGAGCATGCAAAAAGGAGACTTGTTCTCTATAGTAGGGATCCCATCCTCTACATTAGGAGTGGGAGCATGTATTTGATCCCTTTCCAGACTTGCTGATATCAGGTATGTCTGTATCTTTGAATACTGCATTTTATGTCCTTGAAGGTGCCATCCATACTTTTGCTGACTGCATTCATAGTCAGAACATTTAAATGACCATGCCAAGCGGCTGAGCTCTTTGCTACCGATGGCAGTGACAAAAGCGATTATTTGAACAACCAAAAATAGATATTAGAAAAATCAAGATTCTGGAGAACAAAATGAAGCCATCTGATCCATTGCACCACATTACTGGAAGCTAAATATTTAGCCCTATTTTGATGTTATATCCTTGAATTACTGTACCATTGATGGTTATTTCTGTCTGTCTTGGTGATAGCACTCATCACCATTTCCCAAATGAGAAACTTTGGAATAATTTTACAGTCACTGAAATATCACATAATACCTTGCAGATACTCAGTTTATTGCATTTGAGTGGATTGTAGATGGAAAACTCAAAATTCACCTGGTAGATTAATATTGTTGGACTGTTTGAGAAAACTTCCCACCTGATAATCCCTAATGCAACTGTCTGGATGAGCAGCATTAATAAAATTAGGCTATCTCAGCAAGAGACACCATTGGGTAGAGAGGCTGTGATTTTACTAAGCTGGCAGTTCAAGCCCACATCTTCCTTCAAGATTACTAAACTGAATCTGTAAAGTCAATCTTGCTTGTGCAGAAGGTCCTAGGATTGAGAAACAAGGGCATAAGTAGCAGTAGTGGCTCAAACAGCATGATGGAGTGACATTAGTGGGTTGAAACAAATCCTTTCCTTTTAGCTTCTTTGGAAGTCCCTGACTCTAGCGTCACCAGTTGATAAAGCTGTCAATGTTATAAATGTGACAAAAAAAAACAGAAAATGCTCAGGACACTCAGTAGGTCAGGCAGCATCTGTGGGAAAAGAAAGGAAACAAACATTTAAGGTCTGACACCATTTGTCACCTTATAAGTTCTTCTGAATACCCCAAAACATTCAAAATCTACTTAATATGTAAAAAAAAAAGAAATATAAATTACTGATCAAAATCTAAGCAACCCGAAGAGTCCCTCTGGATTCTTGAGGATAGACCATAAATGCAGGTTTTGATGCAGTTTGCTCTCAGACCCTGGAAACCTGCACTGCACTTGAACCCTCACATTGGGTTTCCAGCTGTAAGGTGAGGTTAGACCTGGTGCAAGTAGCTTAGTCCTAGTGAAATCACTGGGAACATAATAACAGTGGCAAATAGACTTTTAACTTTCAGTCAAAATATTTAAATCCCTTTAATTAGTTTAACTGTGTATGAGCACTTAATTTTCAAGTACTTTTTAATCTAATAATTTTAACTTTTTAAATATTTTAATCAATAATTCTTGAGTCTTTTAGAAAGTTTGTGAATGCTAGAGATATTTACTGCCTGTTTAAGTAACGCCTTTGGTAGCCACTCAGCCTCGGAGCAGAATGTCATGGTTGGCAAAGCTATTCTGGGGTTGTAGCCAGCCATTTCCGTGGTGGGAGCCCAGTGCTGCTCTATCGTACTCTGGGTCACACCGATCTGTTGGGTGCCGGATGTCCAGAAAGTCAGCTTGGTCTGTCTCAGACTGGTCTTTAGAATACTTCAACTGATTTATCTAGTAGTTGTTTGCGAGTATATTAGATTCAAGTGATCTTGGCATGGACTGTGCTTAATTAACAATGTAAAAATTGATGGAATCATGCTATTCTGCTCAATCCCCATTTATTAGGACTTCTGCAGCTGATTGGTTCTGTGAGCAATTCTCCTACTTCTCTCCGTGGTCAGTGAATCATTACGTGACCTCGAGCAATTGCATTTAGTCCTCCTGAGCTCCCTGTGCATTTATTCAGAACAGGAAGCTTAGTGCCACATTGGCAGCTGGTGGCCCTGATCTCACAGCCTGGGCGGCTTCTCTGCTTTCTTTCTTTTGGCTCAAAACATGTAATCACACTGGCGTCTTGGGGGTTTCCAACAGAATCTATTGTTTGTCTTGGCAATTGATCAAGATGATAAAAGGCGAGGGCTGCTTTCCTGAGTCTGTACTCTGTGGAGGATGCTCCCCCACCAGGCCCTCAAAGAGGATTGTAAACCACACACCAACACTTTATTTTCAGAGCATTGTCTTTCAGAAGGTGAGCCTGCCAATTGGGAAAACTAATATGAGTGTAGGGGATGTGCTAGAGGTCAGAGGTGGTCATATCTATCCTTTTCCACCACCCAAATATCCTGTCCTGTGTGGCAGGACACCCTTTCTATCTGGCCTCTCAGACATGCACCAGCATTAAAAAAAACTTAATCTCTTTCTTAAATGGGCAACTACTCATTTTCATACAATAAACTCTAGTTCTGGATTCTCCCATGGGAGGAAGCATCCTCTCCACAATTGCCTTGTCAAATTACTTCACTATGTCCTTTTCAGTGAAGCAGCCTTTGATTCTTCTAAACTCTGGATGATACAAGCCTAACTTGTATGGCCTTTCTTCCTAATACAGCCTGTCCATTCCAAATATAAGTTTATTAAACCTTCTCTGAACTGCTTCCAATGTTTTGCTATGAATAAGGAGACCAGATCTATACATGAAAAAGAAAAACAAATTGTGCAAACAATAAAGGTAAGCAAGTAGCATTCAGAACAAAAATGCATCGCAGACTCGAAGTTTGGAGATTGCCATAGCCTCAGTTCAGCACAGAGCCAAGCAAGCATGGTTGAGCAGTGAGCAGAACTGGCCCACCTTTGCCATTGGTGTCAACACCCTGCTTTTTCAATCTGTCCTGGTGTTTAAATTGTCCAGACATCGGATTGTTCTTTGTTCTAGGACCCGGGCCCTGTCGATTTGGTATGCTCTGGGCCTGGAACCCACCGCCACTTTTAGGACCGTACCTGACCCTTCAGCCTGGAATTTAGATCGATCAAGTCTCTGGTCTTCCCTTGCTCTTGGTTTTGGTGGACGAGTCTCGCCCCAATTCCGCCTTACCCCTGCTCGCCTCAACTCTTCCTCACCTCTGCTCACCTTGACCCTCAACTCTGTCTCACCTCGATCCTCAACTCTGCCTTGCCTCAGCTTGCCTCGATTGTTGACTTTACCTCGCCTCTCCATTGTTTGCAGTGATCATTTACCAGAAAAAGTGTTAGTAATAAGGTACAAAGTTGTATTCTTTGTTTTGTTTGCCACCGATTAGTAGTTATTGGACTTCACCAGTACCATCTTAAACCAGAAGTCCACACATCTTTGGTGCCTTCAGAAGATCAGAATCAGGTTTATGAAATATATTGTGAAAGTTGCTGTATTTGTGGCAGGTTCTTTTGATCCTGGGCATTAGAGCCTCAATACCAGGTGGTGATGAACGCAGTCAGAATGCAAGTTGTGGATTTAGCTTGTAAATAATAACACCCCTAGCACTGATCCACATTCTACGACACTTGTTAGATCTTGGCAACTTGAAAAATACTTATTTATGCTTACTCTCTGCTATTTGCCAGCCAATTGATCTTCCGTCCATTCCAACATGTTGCCTCCTAAACCATTAACTTATGTTTTCCTTAAAAGCTACTGATAAGGCAACAGATTAAATGTCCTCTGGAACTCTATGTATACTCCTTTCTATCAACATTGCAAGTTACAGTATTTCTCCAATAAATTGGTCAAAAATCATTTCCCGTTCATAAACCCAGCTTGCATTTTCTAATTAACCTTGCTAAGTGCTTTTATGTTTATTCTTTTGCCTTCATTAAGAACATCTTTAGAAATTCTGCGGGTTGGCTTTTCCTACCTGCTCTCTGTTTTTCAAGCTTCCTCATTAATTTCATCCAACACTTTATTCTAGGTTTCTGTAGTACTGATGTTTTACATCTTCCCCTTTTTGCCTTATTCCAACCTTTATACTCTTGATACCGATCTTGGATCATGGTTGTAAGTTCACTTAGTTCCCTTTGCCTTCACAAGCTTTACAAATACCAGTTAAAGCAATATCTTTCAACCCTGAAACAAATATCATGGCATATTATTTAGTATAATGCTTGTCAGAAAGTATATACACCAGTATTTATCAGGACTGCAGCCTCCAACTGCACCCAGACCAAACATTGCCATGATTTGCTTCCTTCCATACTACCAAAGAGAAATTAACTTCCAGCCGGCAATCCTTCTGAAAGATATCATTTGTTTCTGGACTACATAGATTGCTGTTCACATCTCAATTACGTTTTACTTTAAATGTAGACTATCATTTCATATTGAAAATTCAAAACTATGCCAAAAACATGTTCTTACCCTTGGAACCATCAGTTTAACACCAAACACATAGTCAATATTTCTATCTCAGTGCTCCTGTAAAGGTACAAAGCTCTCGGCAGTTTGAGAAACTGTCTGTACAGACATTTCATTATCTATGGGTTGCCATGGAGTTAGTATTCTTCCACACCCTGCCTTCTTCATCTGATTCACCCATTTCAGGCTCACTTTCTGTTTTCGCATTTCATACTTGGCTTTCCTATCAGCCTCTTCTCCTGCATTCTGCTCAGTTGTTAGCACTTTATAATCCAAACATTTTGCCCTGCTTATCCTTTCTTTCATATATTCACATTTGGAATGAAAATATTTATTGATATATTTGAGTGGTAATGTATGTACTTCTATTAATACATCTTAAAAGTAGTTATTACAAAAATTTTAGTATTTTTGTTAAATGCATGCAGTCCATCATGTGAATCAGTAGATTTAAAAGAAAATCAAAGAAGGAGATTATAATAAATTTAGTAGTTAGTGTAGTTTGCTCTTCACAGCAATGTGAATTTAAAAAAAGAAACTTTTAAAATGAGTCATTGTACTGAAAAAAAACTTAAATTGAATAGCTTGCAATTTGAGGTGAATGGATTCATTCATGTCTAAAGGTTTTATTCTCAGTTTTTTATTTGAATTCTAAGAAGTGTTACCAGTGTAAAGAAACAAAGGCATTGATGCAATCAGAAACTGTATCAGAGAATAGCAAGTATGCACATGGTTGCCAATTTACCAAATTTTGGATATTTTAGTTTTGTTCTTAATGAGTTGATCATGTGAGCTCACACCTAGGTTCAGTGTTAACTCCAGTGGTGGAAAGGGGAAATTAGGAACCTAGTTTCCTGAATGAAATGTAGTAAGAATATCTTATGCAGCTTGGTTTTAGTGTCATACAGGCTTCAAACTAAAATTATAGTGTTATGGGATTGTTGGTACGAAGCTTAAGTGGTTTGCACTGATGCTGCTGATGATGGCAGTCTTATATTCCAGATATTTACTTTTAGCAGCTATAGTACTGCAGATGTTATCCCTGTGCTTCTATTTCTACTGACATCATTACCAGCATTGGATGGCGATCCTTTTACAAACATGGAGAGGAAGGTTAGGTATGAATATACTTAGGCAGAGCAACCAATATCCCCCAGATGTTAGAATGCAGGTCTGTCCTACCCAAGCCCTAAATGTGGATCCAGCGCCTGATAATTGACGAAAGGCTTTGGCAAAGCATGTGGTTGTCAGTTGAGAATGGCGTCAGGTAATTGAAAAGCAGAGTGATACAAGTGAAAATCAGAATAAAAATTGCAAAAGTGTGAAATCTGAAATAATAACAAGAAATTGCTGGAAATACTCAATGGGTCTGACAAAAGGTTTCTTTACTTGAAATGTTAGCTCTGTTTCTCTTCCCACAGATGTGGCCTAACCTGCTGAGTATTTCCTGCAATTTGTGCTTTTATTTCAGAATTGAAGCAACAACTGGAAGAATTTAGCAGGGAACTTTTTGAGCAATGTTAAAAAAGTTGAGAGGGAAAATTAAACATAGCAATAGAAGTTTAATAGATTGGAAGTATAGGGTGCATTTTATTGGTTCATCTTATTATATTGTTTTCACTTCCATGTGTCTTTGTTTTGCTATGATTTATTAATGATATTATGGAATATGATGATCAAAGATGAATTCTGTATAATGTATTCCTATGGGCATTGTGAATATGATGTCTCAACAAGGACCTGTTCCCGCATCATTATAACTTAGTCTGTGTAATTTCCTGCATAAGGGAATAACGGCAATCTGATCCAGAATGCATTCCAGCAGAAGCCAACTTATGCATGATGATATTTGTAATATTGTTTGATGATTTTCAGTAACTTTGATATTTGCTTTCTGTTTGTAATTATTGGCTGAACTTAATTCCCAGAGCATTACATATAATTATATGAGATCAAAGTCAAAGTAAGTACATATATGTCACCATATACAACCCTGAGTTTATTTTCCTGTGGGCATACTCAACAAATCTATAGAGTAGTAGCTATAACAGGATCAATGAGGATCAACCAGAGTGCAAAAGACAAACTGTACAATTGCAAGCATAAATAAATAGCAATAAATAAATAGCAAGAAAATGAGATAAGGAGTCCTTAAAGTGAGATCATTGGTTGTAGGAACATTTCAATTATGGAGCAGGTGAGTGTAATTATCCCCTTCTATTCAAGAGCCTGATGTTGAGGGGTAGTAACTGGTTTTGAACGTGGTGGTGTGAGTCCTGAGGCTCTGGCATCTTCTACATGATGGCAGCAGTGAGAAGAGAGCATGGCCTGGGTGGTGAGGATCTTTGATGATGGATGCTGCTTTCCTACGGCAGTGTTTCATGTAGATGTAGATCAATGACAGGATGTTAAAATGGAAGGAGGACAAAAAGGCAGCCATAGGAAAGGTTTGTACATCTTGAAATGAGAATATGTCTCTGGTAGTCCTGTGGCTCAAACCGCACGCTATGGTCAGCCAAGGAGAGGAAGTAAATCACAGAGCTCATGAAAAGTGAGCATGAATCATAAAGCTACAGAGGTCAACATCTGTGACCTTTGAATCTGGATGTTGATTCATGAATGTAATGCTCAACTTAGCTGTGGATTTGTTCCAGTATGTCTGATACAATACATAGGGCACATTGAATTCCAGTGTCAAGACTGAGGCTGAGTTTTAATCGATTATTTCTGTATTGTCAGTCAGCACTTTTATAAAAATATAATTTACTTGTAAAACTTACTTAAAAGATTGCCCACTTTGCGTTCTGTTTCATGAAATGGGGGCACTTAGATGCATGCTTGAAGGGATTTAAGTTCACAGTGATAGAGTGGTTAGATTAAGCACAGATATCCAACCTATGACTCCCTGTCTCAAGATAGTCTGCTACCTCTGGTAATGAATTGAATTGAATTGACTTTATTATTTACATCCTTGATATACATGAGGAGTAAAAATCTTTATGTTACGTCTCCGTCTAAATGTGCAATGTGCAATTTATAGTAATTTATAATAAATAGCATATACGACAGGCTAGTCAATATAACATTGAAATACAGCTGTGTCAGCATGAGTTAAGCAGTCTGGTGGCCTGGTGGAAGAAGCTGTCCCGGAGCCTGTTGGTCCTGGCTTTTATGCTGCAGTACTGTTTCCTGGATGGTAGCAGCTGGAACAGTTTGTGGTTGGGGTGACTCGGATCCCTAATGATCCTTCGGGCCCTTTTCACACACCTGTCTTTGTAAAGGCCCTGAATAGTGGGAAGTTCAGATCTACAGATGTGCTGGGCTGTCCACACCACTCTCTGCAGAATCCTGTGATTGAGGGAGGTACAGTTCCCGCACCAGGGAGTAATGATTATAGTACATTAGATGCAGGCAGATGTGGTACTATAGCTGCCAAAGGAAAATACTCAACCTGGACAGCAGTATCAGTGCAATGCATTTCAGTTTTCTAGCAACACTGCCACAAAGATATAAATGTATATTGAAGGCTGTATGATACCAGAACCAAGCTGCAGATGATACTTTGCTGCATTTAGAAAACAATTTATGTTTGGGCATGTGATTTTATTTTTTAAAAAAGATATAAATAAAAACCAATTTACTGATAGCAAATGCCGGTGTGTTCTTCCTTCTATTAAATTTTCAGAGCTTCATTCAATGATTTTCTTCCTTTCATAAGGTCAGAATTAGGGATATTCCTTGATGAACACACAATAGTCAATTCTGCTCAAGTCTCCTAGGTCACATATCAGTTCATGTCTTCCTACATGAAGATTTATACAAGATTGAGATGATGAGGAAAATTTATGCTGCAAAGTGCAAAGTAGTGATCATCTCCATCAAGGGAGAGTCCAACCACGTTCTCCTAATATTCATTGACATTATCATCACTGTGACCTCCTCCATCAATATGGAGTCATCTAGCTCAGACCCCGCCGCTTCAATCCAGTTCGAAGTTTTAATCTGTTCAAAGTCCGCTCCAACAATGGCTGTGGCCGTACCAGCTTTCTTGAGAGTCCTGTTCGCTGAATTCTTCAGGATACCATAGAAAAACATACTGAAGGTTCAAAGGCACAGCTCCATAAGGGAATTATAGGCTGTGGTTGCAGTGATAATAGTCCATAAAAACTATATTTAGTAGAATAGCTTGTAGTCTTGTTTGCTACCCACAACACATTGGCGTATATTGGCAACAGCATCTGGAGCATGTGGATATGCAGACATATAGGCACGTTTGGTAGAATAATAACCACTTGCCTGATTGATTGTATCTCCACCTACACTCAAAGAGAATATTATTAAAGGACAAAGCAGCTCCCTTGACTGATACCCCTCTACCATTCTAAACATTTACTGCCGTCACCACTAACATACCGGGGCAGCAGAGTGTGTCAAATACAAAATGTAGTTCTGTCACATGCCAAAATTTCTTCCCAAATCCTGGACTTCCAATGTGAAGAAGGAGAAGATAAGCTGGTGAATGGAGGATCACTAACTAACTGCAAGTTTGCTCTAAAGTCGCTTTAAGTATTGCACTGTTCCTTCTGTGTTGCTGAAACTAAATCCTGAAACATCATATTCAGCAACACAGTGGGAATATTATCATCAAACGAGTGGCAGTGGTTCATGATGGCAGTTCAACAACATCTTCTGGAATGGGCAATAAATGAATTGAATTGAATTGACTTTATTACTTACATCCTTCATGACGAGTAAAAATCTTTACATTATATCTCTGTCTAAATATGCAATGTGCAATTTATAGTAATTTATAATAAATAATATGTACAACAGGACAATCAATGTAACATAGATATACAATTGTATCAACATGAATTAATCAGTCTGATGGCTGGGTGGAAGAAGCTGCCCTGGAGTCTATTAGTCCCGGCTTTTATGCTGCGGTACCGTTTCCCGGATGATAGAAGTTTGAACACTCTGTGGTTGGGGTGACTCGGGTCCCCAATGATCCTTCTGGCCCTTGTTACACACCTGTCTTTGTAAATGTCCTGAATAGTGTGAAGTTCACATCTACAGTTCATTTTGGTAGGTCAAATCTGATGGCAGAATATAGCATTTATGGTAAGACTCTTGACAGTGTGGAGGATCAGAGGGATCCATAGGACACTCAAAGCTGCTACGCAGGTTGACCCTGTGGTTAAGAAGGCATACGGTGCATTGGCCTTCATCAATCACAGGATTGAGTTTAAGAGCCAAGAAGTAATGTTGCAGCTATATAGACCTTGGTCAGACCCCACTTGGAGTACTGCGCTCAATTCTGGTCGCCTCACTACAGGAAGGACGTGGAAACCATAGAAGAGGTGCAGAGGAGATTTACAAGGATTTTGCCTGGATTGGGGAGCATGCCTCATGAGAATAGGTTGAGTGAACTCGTCCTTTTCTCCTTGGAGCAATGGAGGATGAGAAATGACCTGATAGAGGTGTACAAGATAATGAGGGGCATTGATCGTGTGGATAGTCAGAGGCTTTTCCCAGGGCTGAAAAGGCTAGAATGAGGGTGCATAGGTTTAAGGTGCTTGGAAGTAGGTACAGAGGAGATGGCAGGGGTAAGTTTTTCATGCAGAGAGTGGTGAGTGCGTGCAATAGGCTGCCAGCGGTGGCAGTGGAGGCAGAAGCGATAGGGTCTTTTAAGAGACTCCTGGCTAGGTACATGGAGCTTAGAAAAGTAGAGGGCAATATGTAAGCCTAGGTAGTTCTCAGGTAAGGACATGTTCGGCACAGCTTCGTGGGCCGAAGGGCCAGTATTGTGTGTAGGTTTTCTATGTTTCTATGTACAGATGCGCTGGACTGTCCGCATCATTCTCTGCAGGAGTCCTGCAATTGAGTGAAGTAAATTTCCTGTACCAGGAAGTGATGCAGCCAGTCAGAATGCTCTCAATTGTGCCCCTGTAGAAAGTTCTTAGGATTTGGGAGCCCATACCAAACTTCTTCAACTGCCTGAGGTGAAAGAGGCACGATTGTGCCTTTTTCAGCACAGAGCTGGTATGTACGGACCACGTGAGATTCTCGGTGATGTGGATGCCGAGGAACTTAAATCTGTTCGCCCTCTTAACCCCTGATCCATTGATGTCAATAGAGTTAGCCCGTCTCCATTTCTCCTGTAGTCCACAAACAGCTCCTTTGTTTTTGCGACGTTGAGGGAGACACTACGCTGTGTCAGGGTGATGACTTCTTCTCTGTAGGCTGCCTCATTATTATTGGAGATTAGGCCAATCAGTGTAGTATCAGTTTAGTGATGACACCATTAGTAAAATTTATAAATTTTATAAATATATAAAATTTTTATGAGTAAAATTTATGAATAAAAGGATTGTACTTGTGCATTCTCCAATAAAGCAACAGGAAAAAAGTAAAGGTAACTGAGATTGATATAAGGAGGTTATTTTCTGTCATTCTTGCACCCAAGTATGACTTAGCAGAAATTTAATACGGATCTGTTCATTTCGTGGAAGGGTTTTGTAGGCAGTAATGAATAATGACGGATTAGAGAGAGACATTTCTGATTATTATGGGGAGAGGGTAAACTGGAGAGGAGCATAATTTAATGATCAGAGAGGCCTGATTAATGGGGTTTGTCGTTAAACAAACCAAAATAAATCATGTCAAGAGTATTACACAATCAGAGTCTAAATTAAGAAATATGGATCCTTAGTGATGCTGAGTTTACCACTTCTTTGGAATCCGTACTGGTTGGGTAAACCTTTGGTACTGGGCCACTCATTTCTTCTATTAGTAGGCACATTTACTGATAATTTGACTTAATTAAATAGCCAGCACTAGAACTTGGAGAAACACTTTCCATGTTATATGTAACAAAATTATTTCTCTCCTGTTAATTAAAACGTTTTAACGTTTCTTTATGAGAAGTGGAGGAAGGAGTTCCACCTCCTATGGTGTTAATATAAGGTTGGTGAAAGGATGTAGGTATAACTCGCATGAATCTCAATTGCATTTGTTAAATATTCACAAACTCTTAGATAACGCATTTGATCATGTAATACTTATTTGCGTAAAAGATTCCCTGGTTCTGAGATAAGGAATGTCTGAGAATTACATTAAAAGGGAGCATAATTACAAAAAAAATGTACTTCCTAAAAATATAAATGAATTTGTTTAAAATCTAATCATCACAATAAAATGCAATTATTTTGTTCAAACATGTATTAGGCAATCTATGTTTCCATATCACATCTGCACACATTTGAACATCACAGCTGATCTGCTCACATATTTGCATCATAAGCATCATTTAAATAATCCACTGTTCATTACTGATTGGCATTTACAGCTGCATTTTTTGGAAAAGTTTAACTCCTTTCTCGTTGACAGAGAATCAAATAATTAAGGTTTCAGAGCTGTACACATCCATTTCCTGTATCATTTAATGCATACTTCTGTCTGATGTTATGAATGGTATATCTGTTCATAACTTATAATTTGCAATGCTTCATGGCAGCAAAAAGAATACTTACTAGTATGGTGTGAACCAATATTGCAGCGTGCCTTTTGCTGACCTGTACAATTCTTTTTCTTGCCTGCTTTGGTTAGGGACAGCTTGAGCTGATGATGAATTGCAGTGATAGGAGTCATTATATAATTTTTTTTTTTGGAAATGGTGAGGCCTTGGGAAATGTTGAATGAATTATTATACTGTATTGTGACAAAGAAAATAGAAGTATTATATTAGTGATTTGTTATGTAATACAATGGTGCTGATTTTACTCGTAATACCATATTTTGACAGCAGATGAGGCTAAGGCAAGTTCATCTAAAATGCAAATACAGACATATTGTTGAGAAATAAGTAATAAAATTTCTTGTGCTCATTGTGGAGATGGTACATATTTATCATATTGGACTACTTTTTTATGATAATGAGTATAGATGGCCAGCTGTATTGTGGTGGATCAGGTAAGCATGGGATCCAGAGGGCAATGGAGGCATGAGTTTTGTCATGTAGAACTATGCAATGGGGTGTTTATACTTGAACTGGCTACCTGATCATGATGAAGGAGCAGTGCCTAAGGCAGATCATGTTCACCGGGGAATCTTGTCTGACATGGCTTACAAAGACTTACAGGGTTAGTTCAGTACCTGCAATACATTCTTAGTGGTAGCGAAGGTTACTGAGGCCTACAGCTTTTAACTCACATGTTTCCAGTCATGCAGAAGCAGTTAAATGCTTTACCGAGCACTACTCCCCTAAGGGTAAGATAATAGCATATTCCTTTAAAACCCCAATATTCCCTTGAGATCTGTGTTAGAAATTGTACAACTACATTTGTGTTAATGCACATGCAAAATGACTCTGTCAGTTTAATTGGATCCTATAATTGGTAACTGAAGGCCTTGTGCTGCAGTCACAGTGAACTCAGCATTTTGTAAGATAATTCCCACTGTTACATTTTCGGTGTTAGCATGGCCCCCTGCATCTGCTTTTTTGCAGGTGAGTGTGGTGACAGTTGAAGCTCAGACATACAAAGCCTCTGAAATGTACTTGTTACCTCATTATATTTTTCTCAATCTTGAAGTGAGCACACCGCACTCAAAGAACACTGAAACACAGTTACTTATTTACCTATTTAAGTAGGACATTGGACGCATGTACAGTATAATAATCCATGTCATAGCATTCATGCATGTGTAAACATTTAGTACCTGTTTCACAGTCATAGTTATCTAGTTAATATAGTGCTGATGAGGGATGTGTTATGCAATGTTATCTGCTACAGATTTGACTATAATATTGGCGGAAGGGGAAATAAACAGCATATTGTCAAAGAAATTAAACACTGAGTATCTTTGTTTTATGTAATGGTCTAAAAATATATCATGCTAGAATTAGTTGGGAAAGCCAGAGGGCATCAAGTGGGGTTGCACCGAACTAAATGTGTTCAAAGAAAGGAAAATGAAATTGTAATAGTTGCTTAAAAGTGAATACTTCTGTACACTGTCTGTAATCTTGCAACATATAGTAAACATTTCATTGCTCCTGACCAGCCTGAAGACAAGCCATTTGAAGAGCTGATCAACGTATTCAAAAAGCATTTGAACATAAAACCATTTGGTCACAAGGAGAATTTTTTTATTTAACAATAGGGTGACAAAAGCTTTCTCATGTTAAACTGGAACTGAAGACATTCCAAACATAATTCAGTTGAAGGAATGAGAAGTGGATTTCTCTGTGGTTTGAAAAGAACGTCACTAGCAGCCTGGAAATCTTCTTCCACAGGTGTTCGTTACATACTACTTGAGGTGGAAACTATTTTCAAGCATCTGAGGTAGTTTGAGGTGCAGTGACCATTAGCTTCAGAGTTAACCATGTTGCTCAACCTTCTTGGAGGCAAAAATAATAGCATTAGTGATGATACGGACCTTTACCCAATCCAGGAGATTCATATGAATCACACCTACCCATTTTAACCAACCATTCTCCAACATTAATATTTTAAAGTGTCTTTGTTCAATAGATACCAAAAGTAGTTCCAAGGATTGGGATTAGTAATGAATTGACTTTGCTGATTCCAAATAGGAAGCATAGCAGTATTCTGCTGACAGCCTGTCTCTCCCTCCTTCTTTGTACCAGCTGCTTTCTGCTCCTTCTCTCAATCATGCCAGGGGAGTGTTACCTAATGCAGCTGTGTCTGGGAGCAACTGGTTGGCGGAAATCCCTTGAAACCAATATGCCCTTCCATATATTCTGTACCATTCCCTGGAAACTTGGTTACCTAGAACACACACACACACACACACACACACACACACACACACACACACACACACACATATATAGGACCATTTTTTATTGATTGAGATTGTTGTGAGGTCCTTATTGTGTGTGAATTTTAATCATTTAAAAATTTAAACACTAAAGCTGTTGCCAACATCCTATACAATTTCCCCCACAATTACACCTGTGTACCTCTAGTGCCAATTTGGAGTTCAGGGGTTTCTGTTGGTGCCAAGGTGAATTGCTTGCTAACTTTGGCATTGTTTCCCAGAATCATAATATCATTTAAATACAGCTGGAAGTCTACATTGATAGGGAAGAGGAGATAGGAGAAATGGCCCCCTGAGAAATCTACAGAAGAAAGGATTAACATCCATTGGCAATCGCAATGAAGAATGTTAGAAAGAGATCATACAACAGTTTGAAATGTTTGAGGATGGGACAATCACTTTATTAAATGATGTATTACAGGGCAGAGACAACATAATTTATGGTCTCCTTCTGGAGTGCATGTATTGAACATGGACCTGAATTAGTAACCTCCTGAATCCGATTGTACATAATTTGGCTTAACCACGTTTTGTTCCCTAGTCTAGCTACAATTTAGACAGATCCTTAAATAACCTCAATGAATCAATGAAGAATTTTGCATGGAAGTGGAACTTAAAGACATTTAAGGGGGCATGTCACAGGGGTGCACAAAAATTGGGAAAATATTTGGAGCTCCTTGAATGGACTCAGAAAGATCAAAGTATTGGAGATTTAAAAGAAAAGTATGAAGCACATATAAGTAGAGAGTGCAGTTTATTTCTAACTCCTTGGCAGTTCCTGTTATTGCAAAGGCGCATGAAGTTTGCATTGATATCAGTTGCTTTTGGGCAATTTACTGTCCTAAAGAGTAGTTACATGAGGTGGAGGGAAGCTGCAAGTTGCACCTGATCTTTGTTGTTTCAGAATATTGATGACAGTGTCTTTATAACAACTTGGCTTATGCTCTTCTATGGACTCAGACTGTGAATTTGCTAGGTCCCTTTCTGTTTCCACCTTTTGTTCATTCTTATCAGTTAGACGTGCTTTTGATTCTACTTATTAAAAGGCTGTGGATGTTTGGTTACCGTATCAAGTGATTCTTGTGTATTTTTGAAATTATGAGAAAATCAATTTATGGACATCTGTAAACAAAGAGTAATCTGTTTCTTACCTAAGGGATGAGATGGGTTTTAGATTTGTTGCAACAATACATTGCGCATGACCAATTCTGATATGTAATGCACTTGGGCTCCCCCTGTCAGAGATATTCCCTTTGTTCTATTCTTCCCTCTCTCACTTTCTTTATACTTAAAAACCTTACTTGTACTTCATTGTTCCCATTTTCGAGGCATCGTCCTGGACCTGAACATTAACACTGTTTCTCTTTCCACAGATGCTGCCTGACCTGTTGAGTAGAGCCAGCACTTTCTGTTTCAAATCAAAACAGGAACACATGTAGATAAACATTTCCCAACACTTCTGGAAGAACAGTTCCACGGTGAAAGTGGGTGTTGGATCATGTTGAACACCTCAGTGGGTGCAAATATCACGTCAAAGGGGAAATAGTCAGAAGAAATGTCAGAAGAAATTGATTGTCGATCAGTGATGGTGGCCGACTAGCATTTTAAGCATAACAACTTCTCCTGTCTGCCAGTTCTTTTGGCTATTACTCTTTGCAAGTCTTCTGTCCATTTGTTCTTCTACTCAATACCACCCTGTCTTGTGCATTTTCCTACCAGGGATACTTACACCATATGGAAAATATTGATTGAGTTTCAGCCAATCAAACTCTACTAAAATCTGCTTAGCACAATTCATTCTTTAAAGTGCGTAGGTCACTTGTTCTCAACACTTCAGTGATGAAAACTTTGATGTTGGGGAGACTACTGATTGCATTCAATATTAAAAATATTGTCTGCTGGTATTATTTAGATTATGACTGCCATTATTTAGATCATACTGGACTGAGTTTCTGAAACTACCTATGAAAAAAGAACTCCTCACAAGTCTTGGGCTTTCTGAAATTGTGGCTTGAATATAAGAAATGTACTGATTTCATTTTAGTTGTAAGATGGAATATACTTAATGGCACAAAATCCAAGATAGAACAAATATCTATTATTTAGCATTTGGCTTCTGGCTGTGGAAATGACTGCAGTCGAGAGATAGTGTAGTATCTAAACTGAGTTTGGCAGCAAACAGGTGATGATGGCTTGCAAGAGATCCTGTTGATGAGTAGATATGTAGGCTCATGCATTCTGACACAGTGGACTGCTCATTAAGATCACAATAGAGTGTGAAGCATAGATGGGAGGTGGTAACAAAGCACATTTCATCCTTTGTTTCCCCAAATAGAATTTCCTTTTAATTTTGCAATTCCTGAGCTGAACTATGAGAACAGACAAGTTGGACAGAAGATGCTAATATAATTTTCTAATATAGGAATCTCTGACATGCAAAATTGCAGCATCACACAGCTTCAGGACCATCTATTATTATAGTCTGGGTAGCTATTTCAGCTTGCAGAAGGATGGTTTCAGGGCATCTTTATTACTGGCAAGTTCCCTCGGACCAATATTCATTGATTTACAGTGAGAAAATTACTGGAGTTCTGCAAATTATCTCTGAAAAAGAAAATGGTTTAATTCTCAAAGCAGCGTTTGGCACAAATCTTGTTCCAGGATTTATTTCATCTATTTACAGTGCAGACTTTTCTTTGTTTCAATCCAAAGCTCTCAGATTTGTGGAAGAAGGTATGATAATGAGATCTTGAACTTCCATGAAAAGATTTGTTATTCTAAAACTAAAATCTAATAATTGTACATTAATCCTTGTAAATTAGGTGTCTCTTATGCATCCTTAAAATGCAATAAAGTGACAATAACATTTATCTGCCTGAAATAAAAGCAATCAATAATTGGAATTATCCCACAGTGCTGCATTTCTGAAGCTGCTCTTTCATGGTATAATCTCTATGTCATAAAACTGACCATCAAACAGTTCTTCATAAGTCTCTTTTTTATTCTCCTAACGTTTTCATCAACTTTTTCTAGATTCTACCACTCCTACATACCGAGGTCAATTTTCAGTGTTCAATTAACCTACTAACCAGGATGTATTTGAGAAGTGGGAGCAAACCAGAGTCCCTGGATGAAACTCATGTGGCCTGAGTAAAGTTATGGAAACTACACACAGTCAAGATAAATCTAGTTCTCTGGAGAATTCCACTGGGAAAGTGGATGGAGGAACATATTGAAATTCCCAGTGGGTGTAGATATCTCTTCAAAGAGGAAATAGTGCCTAATGAATTGTGGAGTTGAAGAAAATTAAATATGATAATGTCAGAACAAACTGATTGTCAAACGGTGTTTGTGATCAACTGGCATTTTGAGCATATTAACTCCCTAACCTACTAACCAGCATACGTTTGAAATGTGGGAGGAAACTAGAATGCCTCGATGAAACCCATGCATTCCTAGGGAAAATATGCAAACTCTACACAGTCAGGATTTAATCTGGTTCTCTGGAGCTTTGAAGCAGCAGCTCAGCCATCTGCCCCACTGTGCTGATGCTGAGATCCCTGGCTCGAATCCAGCATTGCTTTTGGCCAATAATCTTTGCTTGATAGAATCCTACTGAGAGGATACTTGGCCACTGTAAATTGAGCTTACTGTGCTGTGCACGTTTGAAGTGTGTAATGTTAAAACAAATGTGAGGAGAATAAAAAATGGGATTAGGTTAAAATGACCAATGGTTGATGCAGGTTTAATAGGTTGAAGAGCCTATTTCTGTGTCTTACTCTACGTCTCTATAATAATCCTCCTCACAAACCAAAACTTCATTCTAGCACTGTTGGCGTACTGCTCAGCATAGATCAGTGGTCTGCTATAAATTCATGGCTAAGATGTCTGTCAGCCTCTTTGTGGCAGCAGATGTGAGCGTATCCAAGTTTACATGGGCGTGGGCAAGGCGTGCATTGGTTCATTTGTTTATTGTCTTTGCTATCTTCTGCCCCCCTTCATATTTACTCTTTATGTTGATATCCTTGTGTATCTGCATCTGCGCCCAACTAGCTTTCCAGAGTAATTGAAAATCAAATAACTGCAGATGCCGGAAATCTGATGAAAGATCTTCAATCTGAAATGCTGACTCTGTCTCCTTCTAGAGATGCTGCTAAAGTTGCTGAGTATTTTTAGCATTTTCCATTCTTATTCCCAGAGTTGCCTTTGTCTTCTCTGCCTTCCCTAGTGTTCTCTTTTGAATTGTAAGCCAGAAGTTGACAACTAAAAGAACTGTGCAATGGACCACAATATTTCTGGTACATGGCATGTATGAGTCTTGTATATAGATATTGGATTCTCTGAGGAATCACTTTATTAAATCCAGGTAAAGAAAATATGAATTGATGCTAACAAATGACGAATGGTACTCTATACAGTAACTTGGCATTATGAAGATGATTATAGTACATGTTCTGCTAAATTTATATCACGTGACATGCTGATATTTATTCTGGTCACCAGGTGGTTGCATGGTCAAATATTCCCATTTATAAGTCACAGATGTCAACGTCGTGGTGCCTCTACCTCCTCTGTAAATGGCGAAGCAAATACTAAGCGATGATTACGATGGCACATGCTGGTTACAGTGCATATTCTGAAAGTATTTATGAGGAAGTGCGATCCAAAGGGGCAGATGTAGCAATGAAGTAGCAAAGTAGGAGGCTAGTGTTGAAATTGCAGGGGTCCTGGCAGATATACTTAAGATGTCGGTGTCTACGGGTGAGGTGCCAGAGAATTGGAGAATGGCTCATGTTGTTCCGTTGTTTAAAAAAGGATCGAAAAGTAATCCAGGAAATTATAGGCCGGTGAGTTTAACGTCGGTAGTGGGTAAGTTATTGGAGGGAGTACTAAGAAACAGAATCTACAAGCATTTGGATAGACAGGGACTTATTAGGGAGAGTCAACATGGCTTTGTGCGTGGTAGGTCATGTTTGACCAATCTATTGGAGTTTTTCGAGGAGGTTACCAGGAAAATGGATGAAGGGAAGGCAGTGGATGTTGTCTACATGGACTTCAGTAAGGCCTTTGACAAGGTCCCACATGGGAAGGTTAGTTAGGAAAATTCAGTCGCTAGGTATACATGGAGAGGTGGTAAATTGGATTAGACATTGGCTGAATGGAACAAGCCAAAGAGTGGTAGTAGAGGATTGCTTCTCAGAGTGGAGGCCTGTGACTAGTGGTGTGCCACAGGGATCAGTGCTGGGTCCATTGATATTTGTCATCTATATCAATGATCTGGATGGTAATATGGTAAATTGGATCAGAAAATTTGCTGATGATACAAAGATTGGAGGTGTAGTGGACAGTGAGGAAGGTTTTCAAAGCTGGCAGATGGATTTGGACCAGTTGGAAAAATGGGCTGAAAAATAGCAGATGGAGTTTAATACAGACAAGTGTGAGGTATTGCACTTTGAAAGGACAAACCAAGGTAGAACATACAGGGTAAATGGTAAGGCACTGAGGAGTGCAGTAGAACAGGGATCTGGGAATACAGATACAAAATTCCCTAAAAGTGTTGTCACCGGTAGATAGGGTCGTAAAGAGAGCTCTTGGTACATTATTAATAGTATAAGAGCTGGAATTTTATGATGAGGTTGTATAAGGCATTGGTGAGGCCGAATCTGGAGTATTGTGTTCCGTTTTGGTCACCAAATTACAGGAAGGGTATTAATAAGGTTGAAAGAGTGCAGAGAAGGTTTACAAGGAAGTTGCCGGGACTTGAGAAACTCAGTTACAGAGAAAGGTTGAATAGGTTAGGACTTTATTCCCTGGAGCGTAGAAGAATGAGGGGAGATTTGATAGAGGTATATAAAATTATGATGGGTATAGATAGAGTGAATGCAAGCAGGCTTTTTCCACTGAGGCAAGGGGAGAAAAAAACCAGAGGACATGGGTTAAGGCTGAAGGGGGAAAAGTTTAAAGGGAACATTAGGGGGGGCTTCTTCACACAGAGAGTGGTGGGAGTGTGGAATGAGCTGCCAGACGAGGTGGTAAATGCGGGTTCTTTTTTAACATTTAAGAGTAAATTGGACAGATACATGGATGGGAGGTGTATGGAGGGATATGGTCCGTGTGCAGGTCAGTGGGACTAGGCAGAAAATGGTTCAGCACAGCCAAGAAGGGCCAAAAGGCCTGTTTCTGTGCTGTAGTTTTTCTATGGTTTCTATGGATATTATGTGGGGATGTGAAAAAATGCAATGAAGGAAATGACTATACAGAATAGGTTAGAGAGGATACCTTTGTGATGCATTAGGCTACATATATGCTTAGTTTGCTTGGGTGTTTCCTACTGTGAATCTATAAGCTCTCTCTAATGTCCTGCTTTTCCTTTCTTATCGCTTGGAAGGAGTAACTCCCTATGATTCACCATCGCTGCCCCACGATGCAGCTTCTCCTTTGTTCTGTACAAATTTCTAACTCTTCCAGGTTCCATTTTGGATTGGTCCCCTAAACTGAGATTGTAATGTGCCGATACACATCCATAACTTAATGACAAACTAAAAAGTATTACGACAGTAAAATGGCTCTGTGAAAATACGTCAGACATTTTTGAACAGTCATAAGGTTTTTCACCAGATATTCCAAAGATCTGGTTCTAATTGTGCCCTTGTGTAATTACCTGGACCACACAGATTATATAATAAGATCATACTTATTAAATTTAATTTTAATAGGTCACATTTCTGTGTAGTACTATCACAGCTTTAAGTGACGTTACATCATCTTTTTCTGCTCAACTCAAAGTAGATGTACAACAGATAAGGATTTAGTTAGCCTACATAGTTCATATATTGCAAAATAATCCTTAATCCATAAAATATGACCCATGATTTAACAAGAAAGCTTCCAATACAGTGATGCAGTGGAAGTATTGATCACAATCTTGCATTACAGCTAGAGGGTTAATTTCTGTTCTTCCTCTCTTTCTTCAAGGTGACAAGCAGCAGAACTCTTCAGAGTTGCTAGTTGCTATTGAGCTACAGCAATAGATTATGAGAGCAAATACTTCCTCATCTTTCCTTTGTAGTCTTAACTTGTCAGCTGTATTTTGTGGCTCATCAATATATGAAAATATACTGCAAAAATGTTCCATGCTCATTTATAAAGCAAAATCTTAAATAGGCATACTGGTTATTAGTTAATCCAAGAAAGTAATCAACGGCTTGTACATAAATTATCAAGCCAATGAGTTTGACATGAAATAAATCCGATTGACAGCAGGACTGACATCATTTTTTTTCCTGGACGGATACAATCAGCCCCTATGTTTCATATATTCTTTTGCAACAGCAGGTGAGAGTGAGAAGACATTTATGTTATCTCCAGATTTTAATTTCCCAAACCCCTTCACAGAACGTGCTCCGTTTCAACAGTGATGGGATTTGGGTGTTCTCATTGCAGTGTTTGCACAGTTGTGATGTGTGGCAGGTCAGACTCTGCACATGTCCCTTAGTGAGTGATATCCCAACACTTGTGACCAGCCAAAACAAACTGTAAGCCCATGGAATTGTCAACGGCTACTAATCAGTAGAAATTGCAAGGAGGTTGCCATGGAACTAAATCATTTAAAAATTATTACTTTTGAAAAGAAAACTGCTCCAGGAATAAGATTGTCTTTTAGAGAGGATCTTGTTACAGCCGAAAGCAGACTGTAAAAGCAGCTTCTTAGATCTTTTCTGTTACTTATGCAGTGTGGACATCAAGGGTTCTATTTAATGCTGCTGAGATTTCTGCTCCTCCAAAAACATTGTATTTACAAGATCTGACTTCTTTAACTGCTGGTAACTTCTCCTCCCCTGTCGTCCCTCCGCATTTGTTTTCCCTTATTCCTCTGGCCCCTTCACCCTTTCTAATTCCCCTGCACCACCCCCATGACCTGCCCATTATCCACACTTCCCTCCCTTTGGTTCCCCACTTCCTTCACTTCAGATCTTATTGTCCTCTCCTATCAGAATCCTTCTGCTTCAGCCTTTTGCTTCTTCCAATGACCCACTCTCAGCTTCTCACATCATTCCTACTCCCAGCTCCACTTCCCTCATCTCATCTACCTACCTTGCCCCTCTCAAGTGGATGTACCTATCACCTGGCAGCCCATGCTCTTCCCCCTCTTCCCATCATTTTATTCCAGCTTCTGTTTTCTTTCTTTCCAGTCCCAATGAAGGGTCTCAGCCCATATATTAATTGTTCATTTCCTTCCATTTTGGCTACCTGAGCTGCTGAATTTTTCCAGCATTATGTATGTGTGTTACTCTAGGTTTCCAGCATCTGCAGATTCTCGTATGATCTCACTGTAGGTGTCCTTGTACAATAGATACCCACCAAACTCACCAACAAAGGACAGGACAAATAGCATTTTGATGGTGAAGGAAGTCTCATTTGGTACTCTAGTCAGAAGTGTGGAATTTTATTTATATATACAGGTACAATAACAATATTCAAAAGATATTTGAATGGATCGGAGGGGTTCAGAAGGACATGGGTGGAAAGTTGGGTGAATGGGACAAGGTTGATGGGCATTATGATCATCATGGATGAATTGGGCCAAAGGGCTTGTTTTCAAGCTGTATTACTCTATAACTCTATTGTTGGAGATTTGTATAAAAAGTTACAAATAACCAAATTCACGATCTTTCTATCAGCTTTTAAATTAACGTGGCTTATCAGATGTTCTGGTTTCTGGTGGCTCTTTTTTTATTGTTAATTTGGGCAATTTTGAATCAGGGTGGCCTGTAGATAATGGATACTGAGCAGAACTGAAATATACCTTTTGATCTTGTGTTTTCACTCATTTTGTTTGTTGCAGTTTGTGCAATTTTTGTTTGCGCTTAAGAAAGTGGAGGGTGATGCTTTTTTCTTCAAATGGGTTCCCTAGTTCTTTGTTTCATGGCTGTCTGTTGGGAAGATAAATTTCAGGGTTGTATACTGCAAATATATTTTGATAATAAATGTACTTTGAATCTTCATCCAGTGCACTGTGCTTAAACCCCTGTTGGAATGTCAGTGGTTTAACTTCAATAATTTTTAATTATTTTAAAATTTTCTGTAGTCAAATGGATATTTGGTGAAGTCACTCATCTAACATACTGCAGTTCTAGGACACTGCAGGAAATCCAAAGAAGGTAAATGTCTCACTGTGGTGCACTAAAT